>NC_068997.1:5637699-5656272 GCF_001194135.2 Octopus bimaculoides
ATATATATATATATATATATATATATATATATATATATATGCACATGCAATGTAAAGGCATAGACTTCTTAGTTGTGGTTTTTAGCTTTTGGTTGGTAGTTGAAGTTTGTCATCATCATCATCATTATCTGTCATACTCCTTCTCCTCACCATCATCGTCTTCACCAATCATCATCATCTACATTATCATTACCATCTCCATCAAATTATCGTCTTTGTTGGTATCCTCTGGAAAAAAAAAACAAAAGAAAAACAAACAAAACTTGACACCAATATTTTAGTTTGCCAGAATTGGTGTAAAAAAAAAAAGTGAAAAGAAAAAAAATGGGAGCAAGTACATGAAAATGATATTTTTTTTTAGCAACAACGTTTGTGTTTCAATTTTTGGCAGGGAAAAAAAAATTTTAAGACAAAATTTTAAAAAAATATAAATAAACAATAACAGCTCTCAAGTTTAAATGAACACTAACACCAGCATTCAGAATGTCACATCATGTGTACACTGTGTGCCACATGTCTTGTACACCAGCACTACCATACCATGGTGTGTATATTGAGTACCACATAGTGCATACACTGTGTAAGGTACAACTTGGTGTATACCACATCATATGTGCATTGTTGTACCACATGGTGTATACCAAGACAGCCACACCATGTTCACACTGTATCACATGGTGCATACACCAACATTACCACATTGCATCGTGTTCTCAGCTTTAAGCCGAAGATGATGTTATAAAAATAAATAAAATTCAATTGGACATAAATGGAATTGTTGATATGCAAATAATATTCAAGGAACATTTTTTTGTACTGAATGATGATAATAATAATAATAAAAAACTGTCTATATATACCTTGTTGTTTTTGTTGTTGCTTCAGTTTGGACATGAATGAGAACTATGATCAAAGATGTTCCAACCAGGACCCTCATATCTTATTTTATACATAATATAATCCTTTCTTTTTGTTTTATAATAAACTAGCAGACCTACCTGGTGTTGCTCGGGATTTAAACGGCATAGTTTGTATATATGGTGCAATTAAGTTGAAACGTGATACGGGGAAGTACAGAATTGGGGACAAAACATTTGTGGAGTAAATGAAGGGCTAATTCGACTAAATGTCATGTCATGCATCTGTTTGGAAGAGTCCAAGCCCTAACCTTGTCATGGAAAAATGGGTGGTGGGTATGTGATTTTTGAATGCACCAAAAAGCTCTCAGTGGATACACTCCCCTTTGCAGCTGTTGGCGCTCCCTCTGCCCTGCTGAACAATCAGCAGACATAAGAACTACGTCTATGTGATTGTGAGGACAACTCAGCTCCCAAGCAAAAACAATTCTGCATGCAGCGTCTGGGCACGCAAGGTCACATTAAGGACATGGACTTGGTCTCTAACTAATGTGGTTCGGCCCTAGACCCCATAAATTAGTAGGCTAATGTACATGTGATATTTCAATTTGTAATCAATAGCTAAAGTATATTTTTGTGGGCTTCATCTATGCTTAGAAGGAAAACTTTGATACTGAAGTTAAAAGAAAATAGTTGAATAGTTGCTCAAGATTTAACACATTTTAGCATACTTTTCATAATAAACATAGTGTATTCCAAATGGATTTTATCCCAACAAATTGCTATGGAAACAGGCTATTATTGCTACCACTTAGACAATGCAGTTTGAAGTCTACATCAGTTCATCCATTTAATAAAACCTACTTATATCATTTCAGCCACTGTTTTTCCAGTTTGAACAGAAGCAATGTGAGAACCATGCAGGCAGTCATTCGTTCCCCAGGAAAGGGGGTTTTCTGCCCTCAGGAGACCCATTACTTGAAACATTTTTAAAGTCTAAAACCATCTCTGGAATATAAGTAATGTATGCTCCCAGTTTGGAGAAAATCAGTTGTGAACTTCAGAAGTTCTGCAGATTTACACACACACACACACACACACATCCTCAGTTTTATATCTACAGGGTGCAGTGAATAAATTGTCTAAACTATGCAAAAATGAAAATAACACTGACATCTCATTTTAATAGATATATTTACCAAAATTACATAAAAATATCTTGAAATACTAAAGAGTAAATTTATTCAATAAAATTGCCATTGGCTTCAACCACAGCCTCCAGACGACTTTGGAATCTCCTGCAACTCTTCTGGATGGTCTCCTTACTTAAGTTGATAAATGCTACCTTAATCCTTGCCTTCAGTTCATTTTTGGTGTTGCAAGGAGTTTTGTTGGTCTCTCACCCAACTGTGCCCCACACATAATAATCAAGGGGGTTGCAATCTGGGGAGCTAGGTGGCCAGATGTCGCAAAAATTGTCTGATAGCCATGACTGGGTTCTGCTTGTGTGGCGTGTTACAGAGTACTGTTGCCAGACAGGATCTTTCAGCAGCCACCCTCTTGACCCAGGGCTGCACTACCTCCTCCAGGCACTTGATGTAGGCCTCCGTATTGAATCTGAGGCCGTGTGGGAAGCTGAATGGGGGCATAATGTTGCCATTAGTAGTGATTATTCCAAACACCATGATGTTGATTGGATGTTTTGATTTTTATCACTCTTGGTACAGGGCAAGCCAACGGTTGTTCTATGTCTTCACCATCAGATCCTGGCAGAAATGTTTCTGAGAAAAACCCAAGCATGTTCAGTTGGAGGGGATGCTTGAGTTTGTTCAAAAACTTTGGGACACGGTCTTTCTCTTGTCCTTGATGGCTTGGGATAAAAATTGGCCCTTTATCATCTTGTATGAGGATAAATGAATACTGTATGTCTTCATGAACTATCTCCCTGATAAGAAACTCAGACACTCCCATATCTGTAGCAATGGACCTGATTGAGTTGGAGGGATCATTGTCAATCATGGCCTGAATCTTACAAACAAATTCAGTTCTTTTCTTATCAGAATGATCAGAGTAAGTTTTCCGAGCTACTGTACCTTCGTCATCACCATTAAACTCATCAACTCTTTCTGAATCCTCTTCATTGTCCTCAGATTGACACATCAAGCACTCTGAAATGTACATATTGGATCTTCTGGTGTGAATGCTAAGCAGTACAGCATGTTATTTCCAAATTTCTGGTAGAGTGAATTGTCATGGTGCTGATTTTCCTCGCAGATGGTATCCAACTGACCTTACTATACTGTGTAGTTGACAAAATCAAAAACAATGCACATGTGTGAAATTGAAAATCTAAAATTGCGACAATTTACCCATCGCACCCTGTATATATAGAGGTAGAGAAATTAACGTATGTCATCAAGAGTAATGTCTCTTGAACCAACGAAGCAACCAAGTTATGCAATCGTTTGCATCTTGGTCTTCTCACGCACAGCATATTTCGGTCACAAGTCATTGCCTCGGTGAGGCCTAATGTTCGGAGGTCGTGCTTCGCCACCTCATCCCAGATCTTCCTGGGCCTGCCTCAACCACTAGGGTGTGGCACTTTTTCACACAGCTATCCTCATCCATTCTCGCCACATGTCCACACCCGTGCAATCGTCTCTCTTGCACTCCACAACTGATGCTTCTTAGGTTCAACTTTTCTCTCAAGATACTTACACTCTGTCAGGTATGCACACTGACATTACTCATCCATCAGAGCATACTGGCTTCATTCCTTGCGAGCTTACACATGTCCTCAGCAGTCATGGCCCATGTCTCACTGTCATGCAGCATGGCTGTTCGTACACATGCGTCATACAGTCTGCCTTTTACTCTGAGAGAGGGACCCTTTGTCACCAGCAGAGGTAAGAGCTCTCTGAACTTTGCCCAGGCTATTCTTATTCTTTCAGCGCACCCTCCCCCACTACTAACTTGGTCACCCAGATAGCGGAAGCTATCAACTAGGGATGAAAGGCAAAGTTAACCTCAGAACATTAAGATAGACAAAATGCTGCTAGGTTCTGCCAGCTTGTCACCCTGATATATTGAAAACTAGCTAAATTGTACCTCACATATAATACATGTAAGAACAACCTGCAGTAAAAGCAAATGTTACATCAAGATACAACAGACACCATTTACAACAGGAATGGGTCCCTATAAGTTCACATTGATGTTGACACCCATCCATGCTTTCATTTCATCATAAAATGATTTACTGTATTGGTCAGTACATTGGACATGTTTTTTTTTTTAATCTTTAAATGTATCTAAAAATTGCCCTGCATCTAAAGTAGTTGCATTATGGATAGAAGACCAAGTAACTAAAAAGCCAGAGGAGCGTATGTCTGTTAAGTACAATAATTGTTACTAATAATAAAATATTGACTTCAACTTTTGGTACAGCAAGTTTGGGGGAGGATTAAGTTGATTACATTGACCCCATTGCTCAACTGGTACTTATTTTATTGACCCTGAAGGGATGAAAGGCAAAGTTAACCTCAGAACATTAAGATAGACAAAATGCTGCTAGGTTCTGCCAGCTTGTCACCCTGACATATTGAAAACTAGCTAAAATATCACATTCTGTTAGAACAAACTTATTACATACAGTAAACTGTATGTAAATTTGTTTTTGCCACAAAATATCCTTGTAAAATAGGGTGTATCATATATGCCGGCAAATAGGGTAATTAACAATACAAAGTTATGCAAACCAACAAGTTGGTAGAGTATTTTTGACATAACTGCCTCATTCACATTATTGAAAGCTTTTTATTAGATAATGAAAATTTGGACAAAATTTCTCAAGTTCTCCTCATCTGTATTTATCTTGATATAAAAATCGTATCCATTGTTCCTCTACCAGGATGCAAACTACACAGAGATTCAGGAAAGACATCAATTATACAGATGTATATATCAGAACCTTGCTGAAATCTGACAGCAGAGTAATACATCTGGAGTTGGTACATTTTATTCTGATACTATTGCCTTTCTAAAAAAAAAAAAAAAAAAAAAAATCTTGCCAGTTTTTAGGAACAGCACCATCTCTGTAAACTACATTAATAAACTCATGAAGAGACTTTGCAATATGATTGCCTCCAAAGCACAACACAAAAATAGGAAAAAATACTGAACACAAACAATAGGTGGAAAATTTTTATCATTTTTGTTCTCTTTTAATTAATTTAAAATTTTTTCTCGTGTCTTTATATTTCTTTAATATTTTTTTAATTATTTCTATTAATTTATCTTAATTTAAACTTAAATTATTGTGGAAATGTGTGTATGCAGCAAGAGGTGAGTAGAGAAGGAAAGAGAATGATCGTCACCACTGCTGCAAATGACACCAAATTTTACAAGTCAGCAAGTATTGGACATTTCCAGAGAAAAACTTTTGTACATATGTCTTTGTGTTGTTCAGAGTTTTAGAACAAGTATGTGAGCCCTGGATTGTTCTGTAGTTCCACAGACAATAAACAAAATGGGGTGGGGAGAAAATAAAAATAAGAAAAAAACAAACAAAAAAAAGGAAAGAAGCATAGAGAAAGACAAATTAAGAAAGAAAGAAGACAAAATGAAGACAACAGAAGAAAACCAATTTAGTCTCTTTCTTCAATTTGGACAAATAATTTCTGTAGTGTGCAGTCGACAATCATCATCATCATCATCAATCTTTTATTTATTAGTCATGGAAGGTAAACAGATAATTCTCAAGAGAAATGAAGAGGAAAAATATGAAGGAAACAAAAAAGAAAGGACAAAGTCTCCAATAACATCCTTCACCAGGTTTGTATCACAGTTTTTGTGGGGGGAGGGGGTGATCATGAGAAAGGAAAAAAATAATATCAGGCAGTGTCCATGTTTTTTTATGATATTACTGGTTATCACAAAGTTGTCTGTGTAGAGTAGTATGTGATGTTGATACCAACATGTTGTACAACTAACATGATATAGTGATATCACTAATTGCACATGTACACACATGTATAATGTTTAGCTTTGATAACACCAGTGGTCTAGATGCATATATGTCTCATAAAATATTGCTTGATATCAACAACTGCATATTTATATATAACATGCTATATTGTTGGAGATCAACAATTGTAAATGTATGTGTGTGTGTGTGTATATATAACATTATCAATATGAGATATTTTGATATCACCAACTGTTCTGATATATATAACAAGATACATTATTTGCTATCGCTAATTGTTCAGGTGTAGTATTATTACTGATACCACTTAAATATCTTTGTACAATATGAGTGATATTACACCAAGTGCTCATGCACAAGTTGGTATTCATGTACAATACGATATTGCTGTTATATAAATGATTTTTGATATCAACACAGATAATGTTGATATTGTTAATACCACTGAGGATTGTGTTTCTAACAGGATATAGGTGAACCTCATCATATCCATTTATAAGAATGTCATGTTGGTGTATAAAATATGATATTGTTGAACTAAAACATGTCCAGATATGACATAATAATAATAATGGTATCACCAAGTATCCATGATATTGCAGACTATCCTTGTTGATATTACTGGTAGCAATAAGTGTCAGGTCAATATATTAAATATCACATAGTGTTCTCATGTTGCTGCTATTAATATTACAAGCTGTTTGTGTTGACATCATAAATATCACCACATGGTTTCATGTTGACACTGTCAATGACACCAAATATATTTATATCGATATCACCAAGTATGTCGTTATTGTTGATAACACTAACTGCTCATGTGATTGTAGATATCATCCCACAGTCCATATCGATATTACAGATATCATCATGTTGCCATTTTAAACAAAACAACTGCTCATGCTCATTTCCTCCAGTACTGTCAAAGATAAAAGGCAAATATTTATATTAAAAGAATTTAGAAATGTCAATAGATACTAAGTAAATTGTTTTTTTAAATGGTACAACTTTGAAGTAGATAAAACTGTAAATAATAACATAGGTTAAAAAATCCTATTTATCTACTATTCTATTGTTATGAAAAAAAAAAAAAGAATTTACAATTTTTAGATTCAAAGTAGGAATTACTTATTATTAAATCAAATAAAATTTTAAAAGAAAAAAAAAAAATAGAGGTTAGTTTTCTATTTTTACTTTCTAAATCATTGATAATAAAAATGTTGGACTTCCTGGCTTCTGTAGTTGCTTACCTAACTAACAAGGTGGAGACTGAAGAAATCAATCAAGCAAAACAAACTATAGAAGAACACTGGCGCTTCAATTTTCGGTGGCTGGACAATTTGTTTTTTAACTGATTTCAGTTTGTGATCAAGCTGGAACATCACTGCCTGGGGGTATATAGTTCATTGCCTCAACCACAGTCACAGTACATCATTTATGAACTTCAGAAGGTTGAAAAGCAAAGTGGATCTGGGGAAGATTTGGTGGTAAAAGGGGCTTAGAATATAACCAAATACCAATACGTGCTTTGTCTGGTGGTCAACTGGTTCATCCATTCTCCTGCCATAATATGTTGGATGGAGAGGGGGAAGGGCAGGGGTGATGGGAGGAGGGTTTACAATGGAAACAGAAGACTTACCTGAGCCATCTTGTGGAGTTGCTCCACAAAGGCAGGCATTATGGCTGAAACACTGTCATCAATCAAATTTTGCATATAATGGACAGCTTCTTCATCAGTCAGGTGAAGAGCAAATTTATCTTGGACCTGGAAAAGATTGGAATGGATATTTCAAGCTGATGTAGATACAGACAGACACACACATACATATGCCTTCATGCAGGCACACATACATATGGCTCATGCAGACACACACACATATATACATGTGCATGCATGCACACACATGCACTGACTATAATTCAAAGATCCAATCTTGTCACACACCATGCTACATTGATTTTGTCTCAGAATTAATACAAAATAAATACACACACCTCATCACTGTCATCATTTAATGCCCATACTCCATATTGGCATGGTTTAGGCCCTGACAAGTTGGCAGACTGTGTTGAGCTCCAATGTCTACTTTGGCATGGTTTCTAAGGTTGGATACCCTTCCTAATACCAACCACTTTACAGAGTATACTGGGTGCTTTTATCCTGACCTTAGCACTAGTGAAGATTGCATTGTAACTTGCTAAGGCCTTAAAGTAGCCCCTGTAAGTGAGGGACATTGGAGAGGAAGGAAAAAGCGAATATATTGTTGCTATTATGTTAAACTGCCGTATGTCTAAATTTGGCCAAATGTGTTTTTTTTCAATATTTAATTCTGCTTGTAATAGATGGTACTTTTGGTCAAACTATTGTATCTCCAGCTGCTTCAGATATCAAGATATGAAAATTAACAAAGTGTAGTACAACAGTTTAGCATTTTTCATGTCCCACATACAACAGTTTTGCAAAAATATTTCTGACTGAAAATATCATACATGCATGGAGTTACGATTTTATGCACCGAACAAAGTATTATTTTTTAGCTGAAACTGTTGTTAATGTAAAAAGAAATGGAATGGTGAGACTATTTTTTCATTTTCTGAAAAAGCAATGTTTTGGACTTACGACACTTTTGCATAACAGCAACAATATATATCTTTTGTCAAATAGTTGTTTTAGTCATTGGACTGTGACAATGCTGAGGAACCACCTTGAAGGATTTAGTCAAACAAATCAACTGCAGTCTCTTTTGCCAAACCATTAAATTATTTGAAATGAACAAACCAACACCAGTTGTCAAGTGGTGGTGAAGGACAAACACAAGTACAAAGACACACACATGGCAAACCTCTTTGAGTTTCTGTCTGTCAAATCTAGTCTCTGGTTGGCTCAGAGCTACAGTAGAAGACACTTGTCTAAGATGCCTCATGGTTGGAAAGCAAAAGGGTTTAGTTGAACATATCCCCATTACTTATTTTTTTATGCCTGGCACATATTCTATTGGTGTCTTTTACTGAGCCCTTAAGTCACAAGGACATGAACAAACCAACAATGGTTGCCCAATGATGGGGTGGGGACAAACACAAAGACACACACATCATCATCATTATTATAACATCCATCTTTCCATGCTTGCATTGGTTGGTGAGTTTTGTTGAGACAGACTTTCTATGGCCAGATGCTCTTCCTGTCCACCTCACCTGTTCCCAAGCAAGATATTTCCCCATAGCCAGGGCCAGACATATTTTCACAGAATACTGGAAATAAATGATTAAATGATATTAATTTACAACAATCATATCATGTCAAGACAACCTATACACCAACACATACACATTGTATATTATATATGCACAACACGCTTTTTCAGTTTCTGTGTACCAAATCTACTCACAAAGCTTTGGCTGGCCTGGGACTATAGTAAAAGGCACTTGCCCAAGGTGCCATGCAGTGGGACTGAACCTGGGACCATGTGGTTGAGAAGAAAACTTCTTTATTTCATAAATTTTGCCATGAAGGCATTACATAGAGGGGGCAAACAAAGACAAACAGACATAAAGAAGCAAACTTTTTATCACAGCTATACCTGCACCTACATATATACATTATCATATATATGGAGTGGCTTCATGCAGGCATAGCATGAATTCGATCCTCGATAGCCAAATATCACTTAACACTTCAACAGCACTTTTCTCACGGTAGGTAAAACGATAGTTTTTCTGTGAGTGACAGCAGTTACATTTGCCAGATGCCAGATGCTTTGCCACTTAACACTTCTAACCTCTTCTAGGCCACCAATAGCTAGAATAGAGATATCACAGACCGCCAACGAAATCTATTGTTCTCAACAATATGTCTATCCTTCTGGCTAGTTTTGGATAGCAATAAAAACAAGAACTCTGTAAGCCAAAGTCAGTTAGAGAAAGTGACCATCAGTGAGTGTGAATGGACAACTAGAGTCATAGCCACAAGCAGGCAGCCACTAGAGACCAAACGGCCAGAGAGAAAAAGAAAGTTACAATCAGCGACTATGTGAGACAACTATCCTTGACTATCTCACTTTTAGTAACTCACTTTCTTTTCTCTGTAACATTACCATATCTCTCTCTATAAACTACTATGAGATTGTGTACACACATACCAGCCGAAATTAACTCTTTTTACCTCGCATGCTTTTCCATTTACTAATTATACATACCAACCTGTCGTGGTTTTGGATATATACAAAGTAACGGTAAATTAAAACTTCAATTGCTGTTCTTTCACTTTGCATACTGGCAACCAGCACCTTAAGAAACCATTACAATTGGTGACCCTCGATTGCAACATAGAACTAACCATTACAAATAGGCGATGACTCCGACGTTCCATCCTATTGTATATCAATTATTGTTTAACCATTATAAATATATATATATGATGGAGTGCTGAAAAGTTTCTGGCTTTGGGTAAAAGAAAATACAGAAGGAACAGTTGATTATGATTTTATTCAATACATTCCCCTCTTAAATTCATGCACTTGTTGCAGGGGTCCTTCAGTTTTTCTAAGCCCTGTACAAGAACTCAGAAGGCTGAGCCTCCAACCAGGCCTTTTGTGATACCCTTAACGCCAGGAACTTTTCAACACTCCCGCATGTATATGTGTGTGTGTGTGACGAGCTTTCACACAGGTTCTGTCTACCAAATTCACACACAAGGTATTGGTTGGAGCTATAGGAGACGCATGACCATGTTGGCAAGAAATGGGACTGAACCATGTGGTTGCAAAGCAAGCTCCTTAATCACACAGCCATGCCTGTGCATGATGTATTATGCATGGTGCAAAATAGACAAGTTTAGAGATCAAACTTGTTTTGTTGCTATCATATATATAATCATCAGGAGAGGTGTGAGGTATGATCTTTACAAGTCAACTTCTCAGTTTGCAGAAAATTGATGTTCAACAAAGACCATCTCTAAGAAACTGTCTGGGGAGGAAATTCTTGGGGGTTGGTATCAGTTCACAGCAAGAAGGATAGGAAAAAGTGTTTAGAATGGAGTTGAATGGTGAGACACATTTAAGTAATAAAGATAGGAGGGTGATGGTGTGTGGACACGAAGCAGTTCGTGGTGGTGGTTGGGGATACATTTACCTTTTTCACTGTTTTATCTGGTTCAAGAGCAATATCTGGAATGTTGGCATCAACCATAAGAGAGAAGAGATTTAATATTAAATTAGATGACCTGAAATAGAAAAAGAGAGAGAAGAGTTTAGGTGTAGGGTATTTAAGGAAGGAGATAGTTCCCTGTTGTTATGGGGTACTTAAGGAGGCAGCTCACTGTTGCAATGGGGGTAGCTTAAGAGATAGTTCACTATTGCTATGGCATTGCTAAGGATACAGTTCACTTTTGCTATTGGGTAGCTAAGGAGACGATTTACAGTTGCTGTGGGTTAGCTAAGAAAAGTTCCTTGTTGCTTTGGGGTAGATAAAAAGATAGTTTACTACAGCAACAGGATAGCTAAAGAAGGAGACAGCACACTGTTACTATGGGTAGCTAAGGAAGGAGACAGTTCATTATTGCTATGGGTAGCTAAGAAAGGAGACAGCACACTGTTTTTATGGGATAGATAAGGAAGGAGACAGTTCACTGTTACTATGGACTAAGGAGACAATGCACAATTTTCTGAGAAAGGCATAAAACCACACATTTTTGAGGATTGGGAATAGTTCATTAATACTCTAATTCCAATACTTCACTGGTACTGATCTTACCAACATTCGAACAAAAAAAAAAAAAAAAAAAAAAAAAGTAAAGTTGATCCTGGTTAGAACTGAATACCTTTATATAAAGGAATATAATAAAGGTTTCAAATTTTGACACAAGACCAGCAATTGTGGGGGAGGGTGAAAGTTGATTACATTGGCCCCAATGCTCAACTGGTCCATATTTTATTGACACTGAGATGAAAGGCAAAGTTGATACCAGCAACATTTGAACTCAGAATGTGAAGTCAAAAGAAATGCTGCTCAGCATTTTGCCTGGTGTGCTAACGATTCGGCCAGCTCATTGCCTTAAAAGGAACATAAATATTGCAAGGCTTTTTTATAATTTTCTGTTCTACTGATTTGCCAGCTACTGTTAGCACACCGGGCAAAATGCTTAGTTGTATTTTGTCCATCTTTATGTTGAGTTCAAATTCTGCTAAGATTGACTTGCCTTTCATCCTTTCAGGGTTGATAAAATAAGTACCAGTTGAACACTGAGGTCGATGTAGTCGGCTTACCCCTTCCCCCCAAAACTGCTGGCCTTGTGCCAAAATTTGAAACTATTACTAATATTAATAATAGCACAAGACTCAATTAATCCTAGTAGTAGTAATAATAATAATAATAATAAGAAGAAGAAGAATAAAAGCAATAATGCCCTGTGTAATTAATATTCATAATGTCTTTTAATAATATTAAATATTAATGATGCTTTCTGTTATCATTAATATCCATGTCTTCTAATAATATTAATACAAGCAAGCTTGCCTGGTATGCTGCATTAGGTAAACATTTATAGAACTGATTTGTTTCTTGCAAGATGTTGCATGATTACAGTTAATGATAACTAGTCAATGAACTTTATTAATTGTCTCAAATATATATATATGTCAAACTTTGTTTAATTTCCAATCCTTTATGAAAGCATGCAAACTAACCCCCACTTCTTAAAATTACTGGCCAGGTGCTAAAAATTTGAAGCCATTATTTTTACTATTATCTTTATACAATTTATTGTGATATTATTATCAGGCCTGTAAGGGTGGCAGAAGTAGTAACAAGTTGAGCCATAATTAATTTTGTTGATTAATGACATAATGACAGTGTGCAAATCCTGTCAGTCAGCTTCAACATTATATTTTATCCTACCGTTGGTCTGCAGGAAATATTTACTAAGTTTAGCTCAACAGACTACAGCTACTCGAACAGAGCATCAGTGTGTGTAGGTAGGTAGGTAGATATATATATATTTTGCAATAGAAATTTATTCAGGGTCAAGAGATCATTGACCAACCAGGGTAAACCAAAGCTCAAGTATCATAGCAGGCAGAGATGATGACATGTGGACCTTTTGTTTCGTATTAATAGGAGTCTTGTGCTATTATTAATATTAGTAATGGTTTCAAATTTTGGCACAAGGCCAGCAGTTTTTGGAGAAGGGCTAAGCCGACTACATCGACCTCAGTGTTCAACTGGTACTTATTTTATCAACCCTGAAAGGATGAAAGGCAAGTCAATCTTAGCAGAATTTGAACTCAACATAAAGATGGACAAAATACAACTAAGCATTTTGCCTGGTGTGCTAACAATTCTGCCAGCTCACTGCCATATTAATAACACTAATAATAATAATAATAATAATAATAACAAGGCCAGCAATTTTTGGAAAGGGATAAATTAATTGCATCAACCCTGGTGCTCAACTGGTACTTATTTTACTGACTCCAAAAGGATGATAGGCAAAGTTGACCTCAGTGGAATTTGAACTCAAAACAAAGACAGACGAAATACTGCTAAGCATTTTGCCTGGCATGCTAACGTTTCTGCCAGCTCACTCCCTTAATAATAATAACAATAATAATGTCTTACCTGCGTAGATGAAGAAACGCTGTGTAGCAAAGCTTTTTGAAGTCATGGAAATGGTCAGAATTGGTTCCCCCCATAGCTTCTACCATTTCTTTGCTGAGTTTCATTGGTGGAGGAAGAGGTTTGGGATCTCGGCCCAAGATGTAACCAAAATCTACATGGAAAAGACGACCTACAACACAAGAACAATTTTCTTAAATATTTATGACAACAGTTTCTGATTTAGACACAAGGCCAGCAATTTTGAGGGGATAAAGTTTAGTCAATATCATTGACCTTGTAGTAGACTGGTAGATGGGGACTTAAGTGTGGTAGTTGTTGTTTAGTCTCAAGTTAGGCCTGATCAAGTAGACCTATGATCAGAGACATTCCAGTTGTGACCATCCTGTCTTTTATCTGGAAACAGTGCATCCAGGACCATGTGATTAAAAGTGTAATTTCCTAAGACAACAGAGTGTGATTTGAGAGAAATTCAGCTGCTGTTTCTAGCAGTGAGCAACCACATTGAGGTTTTCATGATTGTGAGGAGGGAGTGATATTGAACACAATTATGACAATGATGATGATGATAATGATGACGATAGTGATGACAATGATGATGATGCCCTGAGAATGGTAAAATGGTACTGACCTGTTTTGGTAAGCAACAAATTATCCAGATGCCTGTCTCCAACACCCAACAAATAAGTTACAACACAGTAACCAGCTAAAATGGTAAAAAAGCATAAAAAAAAATGACAGAGGTGAAATTCACTTCATTAAAGATTTATATGGAATAAAAAACAAAAACATAAACAGAAACAAACCCACTTCTATCAGATTCAACATTGGCTATTACAAACAACTACAGCTGCAGTTGTTTAGCCCTTGGTCAGCTGGGATCTAGAAAACCTAAGATCAAAAGTGTCCCAGCTATGAGCATTAGTTAGATCTTTTTTCCAGATGAAGTATATTTTGGATTACATTATCTACTCACCTCTTACACTCTAATGAACTACTCTTCCTGAATCTTTATCCATATTTTCACTTATACTTATTCATCCTATTGTACTATGAGAGTATGCTCTGACTCTTTGTCACCATCATCATTGTCTTCTTTCCAGGTATTTCCCCCCACTTTTATACAATGTGAGCAAGCCATGTATTTTCTTTACAAAAAGACATCTGTGCCTGTCCCTCTGTCACAGCCTCTCAACACAAAGCCACTTCCCTTTCTAGTACAACCTCACCACAGTCAAGGGGGCTTGTTTTTTCTTGTCTAGCAAATTACTTGGTGATCTCACTAGTGTCAGTGCCATGATAAAAGTACTCAGCATTCTTTGTAAAGTGGCTGGCATTAGGACAGGCACCCATGCCAAAAACAGAGCTTGACAAAGTCTTTGGGCTCACTGGATTCTGTCAGACTGTCCAACCCATGCCAGCATAGCAGAGAGATGCTAAATGATAATGACTGATAAGTGATTTCACTTGGTGAAAGTTTTTATATATAACATAAGCAATAAGACAGAGTGACCAGAAGTGGTCCCAAGTAATGGTTGGATGCTGGTCTTACCACAACTTTTTACATAGTTGTCCATCACTTCCTGAGATATGCCATAAGGAACTCCCTCGGCAGGAGCTTGTTTACGGAAATAGTTTTGAATACTACCTTCACTGGCCAGAGCTTCTGCCACAGACACAGACTCAATAAACTGGACAAAACCTGAAATAGAAAACATAAAACCAGATGATGATGATGATGATGATGATGATGATGATGATGATGATGTGTGTATCAGTATTATTATTATTTAACATCCATTTTCCATGCTTTCAGGGGTCAGACAGAATTTGTTGAGACATATTTTCTAAGGCCAGATGCTCTTCCTGTTGCAAATCCTCACCTGTTTTCAAGCAATTTCCCATGACCAATCTTCCACGGAAGACTGGAAATGAACAACATCGCTTGTATGACTGATGGTTGTTTATAATCATCACATGATGCCAAAACATAGGTAAACACACAGAGACTAATGTACATACATATGCACACACACACACACACACACACAGAGCAGGCTTCTTTCAGTTTCTGTCAACCAAATCCACTCACAAGGCTTTGGTCAGCCTGGGGCTATAGTGGAAGACACTTGCATAATGTGCCACACACAGAGACTGAACTTAAGATCACATGATTGGAAAGCAAGCTGCTTAACCACACAGACATGCCTGTACATGCATTTATGTATATTTTGGAACTGTATTTGTCAGGCAAGTGACTTGATCTAAGACCAAGTATTGAAAACTAAAGCGATTACTATAAGAAGACACATTTCAGCCAATCAAAAAAACAAACAAACAAAAGCTGTTAACTTTACTTAAACATTTATTATTTCATGTCAAAACTTTTGTTGCACTAACTGCAACCCACTGACAGAGTTGTATGGAACTGCAGTAGAACTGTGTTAGTGATTAGGCTGCAGTGAGTGCGACAAAAATTTTGATATGACATAATAAATGTTTCAGTGTAGTCAACAGCTTTTGTGTGTTTTTTGAATGGCTAAAATGGGTAGATGGATTCTGAAAGAAGTCTTTTATATATATCTGGGCATCTGTGTATGTTTGAGTACATCATAGCATTGCATGATAGGAGTTACCAGACATCACTATCATGCAAGCAGTCTTCTGTCAAAAACATGTCAAGCCATAGGGAAATATTACCTTACTTGGAAATAGGTGATGGTTGGTGACAGGAAGGGCATCAGGCTACATGAAATCGGCTTTGACAAATTGTCTGATCCACGCAAGCATGGAAAAGTGGATGTTATGATGATGATAATGATGATTAGATGCTCAATAACTTGACTATATTTGTATTATCACCACCAACAATAGTAAATTATTTTAGAGTAATACACACCATTTTTATTACTTGTAGCAAGTACTTTGTAAGGAGTCAATTTTAAGTCAAGGTTTTCTCGTTTGAGCAGCTAAAAAGAACAGTGAAAAGATAGTTCAGTGTTTTAATTTTATGATGCAAGAGTCACAGAGTCATTCAGTAAAATTAACAGAATTATACAATACTTGATTAACCCCCACCATTTTTTAGGTAAATATCATTTATATGTGTTACAGATGTAATTAAAATGTTCACATTTAAATATATTCTTGACCAATATCTCACAACATCACACTTCAGTTTATTCAGCATCAACTTATATAAAATTACAGGTGTTTAACAGGAAAAAAAAAAAAAAAAAACCCCTAAAACAAGAATTTTTTTTGTAATACTGAAATTAGTAACATAGTCGGGAAAGGGTTAGATATCTAAATATACGAGATGAGTCGTTAATGAGACTTTAGCTTGAAAGTGTATATTTACAATATTTATACCTGTATTATGACTCAAACACCTTGACCTTTCATCAAGTACCTTGTTTGTGCCTAGAGTTAATTAAATGTTTCAGAGGACTCATTAATAAGATTATTAGTTCCCAGACTATTAACCCTTTAGCATTTAAACAGGTCATATCTAGCCCAAATATCCAACTTGTTTTACATGTGGTTATTTTTCTATGGTTTATCAACATAATTGCAATCTACTATGAGAACCTATCTCTACAAAATTTCATTTGAAAAAAAAAAATGTGTATTGTTCAGAAAGTTATGACACTCATCCTATACCTCTAATGTTAATTCTTTCTCTATCTCTCTTTTACTATCCTCTTTTCACTATATGACGGGAGAAGTCAACCAATCAACATTCATATTTGTTATTATAAAGAGATTATAGATAGATTTAACATGGTGGAGTGGGGAGAGGGGATGCAATAAAGAGAGTGAAGCATGAGAGCAGCCTTACCTTATCCATGAGTGTGAGTATTTGTTGTATGAGCTGGTCCTGCCTGGGATCATCACCATGTTTGAAAATGGTCACATACTCATTGTCATCACTTGTACAGAAAGACAGGCGGGAGGGCATCAAGGCACTCTAGATTAAAACAGAAGAGATTGGGATATCCACACAAATGTACACATACAGACACATAAATATAATATGAAAAACTTCTAGAATTCAAATCCATACTTAACAACATACATCCCAGCATTCAATTCACTATAGAATTCAGCAAACATCATCTCCCTTTTCTTGATCTCTTAATTATAAAAACACCTAATAACCAAATCACAACCAACATCTACCACAAACCTACAGACTCACAACAATACCGCCTTTTTAGCTCCATGCCAACATGGAAAAAGGGATGTTAAATGATGATGATTATGATACAATAGGCTTCTACATGGTGTTTCTGTCTACCAAATTCATTTACAAAACACTGTTGTTAGTTGGCCTGAGGTTATTGTTGAATACACTTGTTCAAGATACGCAGTGGATTGAACACAAAACCATGCAGCTATGAAATAAATTCTTAACCATACAGCCACTCTTCAATAAATACATACAAATATATTTACACACACACACACACACACAAACAGTTTAACTATGAGAGTGCCTTTGTGGTTCTGATAGTAATGGAATTCAAAGAGTCCCAGACTAGATCTGAATTGCAATCCAGAAATTATGACCCTCAAATTCATTATAGTGCATGGCTACACAAATTATTCTTATGTATAATCAAACAATAATATCTTCAAAATCCATTAACCCAATAAGGCATGCAAACTTGAATTAATCATAAATTAATAATTGTTAACTATTAGTTAGCTTACCTTAAATAGCGAGGCTCTATCAGGTATGATAGCTCGCACTAATACATCTGGGTCAAGAGGAAGAGGTAGAGGTTCAAATTCAGCAAAATTAAACTTGAATGCTTCGAGAGGATCTCTTAATAATCCCTGTAGTTTTTCAATCTAAGGAGCAGAAGAAGGAAATATGATTATATATATATATATATATATACACATAATTAAGGGATCAGCGACAGTTGCTTCACCACATACCGAAGTTCAGAAATAGCAGCTAAAGTGCTAAATGTATAAGAACTTTTAAATAAGTTCTTCACTGATAATGGTGTTTACATATCGAAGGGCTTGGTAAAAATTATTAATTATTAATTTATTAATAAATTAATAATCCTTTACCCTTTTATTTGTATATATATATATATATAT
>NC_068997.1:5656452-5660576 GCF_001194135.2 Octopus bimaculoides
ATCAGGTATGATAGCTCGCACTAATACATCTGGGTCAAGAGGAAGAGGTAGAGGTTCAAATTCAGCAAAATTAAACTTGAATGCTTCGAGAGGATCTCTTAATAATCCCTGTAGTTTTTCAATCTAAGGAGCAGAAGAAGGAAATATGATTATATATATATATATATATATACACACACATATTAAACTTTTATAACAAGAAGGGCAACAGCGACTTCAGGCTGCTAACCTTTATGTAAAAGTTTAATAAGCATGTACTCTCTAAAAAAGATTCAAGTATTTCTTCAGTTTAATATTAAATTGCTTTTATTACAACTTGACATAAAAACAAACATTACTTCATATAATTAATAGTGATAGAAGCAGTATAAATACCTGAAGGCAATCTTCATCTCCAACTTAACATGGAGTTAAATTACACAGAATACTGTGTTGTTTGCCTTGAGAGAATCTGTCATAAGGACTTGTGGTGCATAGAAGCACTCATATTTACATCATTGACAGATGAGATTCAGTGTTTCTGGTTGTTCCAGAAGTTGTAGCAGACAGTTTTTGTTTGTTAATATATGTATGCTTTTACGCACCATGAGTCCATACGAGAGGTCCTCTCAAGGTAAATAATGCAGTATTCTATGTTCTAATACAACATCCACGTTAAGTTGGAAACAAAGATTACCTCACACACACACACACACACACACACACACATATAGTAATAGATAGATATACATATAAATAGAGAGATGAAATAGATGTGATCAAAGATAAATGAAAGACAGAAATAAGAGGTAACATATGGTGGTTTGTGTCATCTAAAGTTGTATCATGAAAATTATGGGGTTTGAATAAATTTGTCCATCTTCAAAAGAAAATGATTCTGATCTGACATTTTGGTACTGAAAAACTTTAAAAAAAACAACTTTTCTCTCTTAGATAAAGGGATATCACTGAAACACCTCACTCTTCTCCTCCCTAGTGCAGAAACAAAGGGATAGGTAATGGAAACTTGTCCAAATTAACAAACTGTACTGTTAGAAGTAAGATATTTGTTTGTTCATTTAATGCCCATCTTTTCATGCTAGAATGCACCTGGGCAGAGAGTTATTTGAGATAGGATTAAGAGATGGATGCTCTTCCTATCACCCATACCTGTTTTTTGTAAGGGATTTTTTTATTCCAGAAGTCTTTGAAAATTCAGAGCAACCAGTTGTAACGTCAACAAAGAATGTCAACATCAGCAAGTGGTGACAGGCGTGGAATGTCAACATTCATGTATATTTGCACGTGCACACGCACAAAAGAAAATAGATATATGTGTGTATTATATATTATACTTTTACAAGAGAGGTGAGTGTAACTTTGAAGTTTTGGCTAGTAGGTTAAAACTTGAGAGAGAGAGAGAGAGAGAAAATTAAAGTGTACTTCTTGTTTCAAGTCAGCAGTGTTTTGGGTGCTACTTCTAGCAGATACAATGATCACATAAATTAGGCTGTTGTATGTGTACACCCAGGACCACGCTAATAGCTTAGGAGTGAAATTTAGGATTTCTCAGTTTTCTATGAATTGATTTTGATAAAACTTTTCCCAGCTGGTTTGCACACTATGGCAACACCACTGTTATGTTTTCATTCGTTATTTCTTTTTCATTTCAGATTCTTCAGTTTTAGGGTGAACTACACTAATAGCTTCTCTCCTCTTTAAGAACAAGGGGACATAGAAAAGGCCTTAATGGTGAAGAAAAGTGTCATCAAGGCAAGTGCTAAAGGTATCTCTCTTCATGTCACTGAGGAGAAGTTAGGTCATCATGTGGACACAGATAATTCCTGAAGGACCCTTTGCCAAAGAAGAAATGCTCCAATTGTGGGACCTCCAAGACTGTGACAGCTAGGGATTTAAGGAATATTGGCTGCAAGTTACGTGGGAAACCTGGACAAACAAGCAAAACCATTTTCACCACCTCCAGACTTCCTCATGTACCAAAGACCATCAGAAATTGCATCCTCGAGGCCATGGCTTCCATGCGAGAACCCCTGAACCTGCCTCCTTTAACATCCTGTCACAGGAGTTTGAGGCTTCAATGGGCCCAAAAGTACATGATGTCAGACATGTTCCATTCACTAACGAAATTCCTAAGCTATTAGCATGGTTCATGGTGTATATATGTCTATGTATGATGCTAATATCTTAGATCGTGTGTGACAGTACCAAATTACCAAATTCTATATCATTTGTGGTGGAATGAAACAACATGAAACTTTTACCTTTTTTTTCCGGTTGCCACCTTCACGTGCTACCATCTTTACAAGACTGACAAGACCTTCGATAAACACAGACTGGCGTGCCAGCATTGCACGGCGCCACCGACACTCTTTACCTCCCTGTAAGAACAACAAAAAAAAACTTTAACTGATGAATGAAGATCCATTGATAACTGACTTTATTGACAATTTCAAACAGAAACAGATCTTTCAATGTCTTGTAGGTAACATATAGTTATGTTTCCATGGTCATATAACCTCTAGCTAGAAGTGGTTCTAACCACCCTAACTGCCTTGACCCCATCAAACCTTCCTTGGACCATCTCAATGTAACCCCATCCTGGGGTTACATCTGGATTCAGAATACCCCCTAGTACTTCTTCCTTAATTTTATGCTTGATCAAACCCAGGTTAACTCCTCCCAACATGGAAGCAGAGAGGAATGGATAAATAGACAGAGAGAGAGAAATAATGTAAAGCCTACTTTGATGAGTGCATGGCTAAACCGTTTCATGACGAATAAATACATGCTGTTCTCAGTTTCTCCCTCTTTGGTAGATGATGCTTGGTCTGATACCTCCACTGATAAATACCTTCAACAAAAGAGACAAAAATTTATGACAACAAGAACAATAATGTGTGATATTCAGGGGTTAGAATATATATGTAAACTAAAGATTCTAATGTTTTAGCCCTTCTTAAGAAAGAGAAAGCAGGGTTTCTTTGTTCCTTGCTACTTAGCTTGTATCTTGAAGGTCCACCCAAATACTTTATTACTATTTTTATCTCTTTCCAGCACCACTTGATCACTCCCACTCTTTTTTTATTTAAATGTGAGTAATCTTGTACCTCCTTTACAACAGGAAACCTGTTCTGCTCTGGCCCCTTTTCTTATACTTTAACTCCTTGTCTTCTAGCCTAAAGATGCCTTTCTTGAGATTTATAGTCTTATAAGCTGCATGACATCCTTACTAGTGTTGGTGGCATTACAAAAAGCCTCAGTACACACTGTAAAGTGGTTGGTGTTAAGAAGGGTATCAAACTGTAGAAACCATGTCAAAGCAGACACTGGAGTACAATGCAGTCCTTGAACCTATCGGATCCTGTCAAATGACTTAGTTGTTTTATCTCCAATGTTCTGTTGGGTCAAAGATGGGACAGCCAAGAAAGTGTCTAAGTCAGCTCACAACATATATAAGCACCAAAGACAAGTGTTACTAAACACGATATAATTGTAAATACCGTTTATTCTATCTGCATTTGTGTAGTGAAAAACTGAATCCATCATATTCACATTATTGTCACCTTTTTGATACTAACCAAACAAAAGAAGTGTATTGTTTGTTGATATATAACATGCAGTTATATTAAATACTGTCGCATACAAAATGAAAGTGAAGCAAAGCAAGCTGATAATGTAGATATATAATAGCAATGTAATCTTAGTATTATTTATGTTAAAGCAATCAGTATACACACAAATGTGTACCACTAATTTGTGAAATGGATATTTTTAATGAAATTTTCTACAAGTACACTTTAGATGGTGTAGATTCCAGTTATATTAGAATTTGTTGAACACATTTGACCAAATTTTCATAAGGAAAAAGCCTACTCAATTTTTCACATCAATAATATATGTCCAGCCATACGCTGGTAATGCTTATCAAGTTCTACACACACAAACTTACCAATAGAAATAGTTGGCTAGTTTGTTGTTGTTACAGGCACGGGAGATGAGAAATGTGGCAAGATCCATCTAGAAATATAATCAATTAAGAAAAATTGATAGATTTAATTATGAGATCATTCAATTAAACAGATTGTAGGGGAAAGACAAAGACAAGTATGTATATATATATATAT
>NC_068997.1:5662485-5672455 GCF_001194135.2 Octopus bimaculoides
TTAATTATGATTAAAGATCAATTGAATAATAGAAAAATACAAGATTATTTATTTCTACAAACGTAATAATAAAAAATATGAATGAAAAAATTATGAATGGAAAAAATTATGAATGAAAAAATTAGGAAAGAAAAAATTATTAAGAATAAAAGGTTAAACTTTATATATATATACAAAGATTTGATTTTAAAAAAACCAAAAAACTTTAACGATATTATAAACTATAAAGATTAATAATTAATCAAATAATATTAATCAAAAATAATCGAAAATATATCAACACTATTCCAATCGAAGTTCTAATATTATGTTGAAATGAAACTATAACTTCTAAATAATATAGTGTTAAATAAGTTATCTATTAAAATAATCTATAAAGAACCAAATGAATAGTATAAATAATAATATTAGGGATAAAAATCCAAAACTATATATATAGATAAATATATATATATTCTTAAATAATAATAATGCCCTGATGCAATATCAGGCAGTGGCTCTCATGACTTCTGATTTTAACTGATTGGGAGTGTTATCATGTACATGTTTTGTCTTGGTGTAAAAGATGGATTATAGCAAATATTCTGCTCTATACTGCAGATTTGCTTGTCAGTTGTTTGAGCTTAACCATTTGAGCATGTTCCTTAGTGGCTGACAATATATGCATCCGGTCACAAACAGGAGTAGTTGGGGAGCATCTTAGCCATGTATTGAGAAGGATTCTTTGGAAGTTTGAATAATTTACCTTTGGAAATATGGGTGTTACATTCATCATCCTCAAACAACCCTTATTCAGAGGCCTTTTGAGTGGGATGGGATACTCAACTCAAAGAAAATTCTGAGTCCTACTTGCAAGATCATGCACTGTTTACCTTGATATGAGATCACCATGTTGCACACATGGTTGTGACGCATGGGCTTGGTGTACCCTTATCAGATGGATAGTCAATGATGAGTATACTGGGCTTTGCATATTTGTATCCCAGTGTAAGTTTTCTCAGTAGCAAGAGGTTACACTCTCTTACAAAAGTGGTAAATAACAGCAACAACAAATAATTATCAAGGGCTGCTCTGGGCATCACACACTCTAGCTATGGTGCTTTTCATGTGTCACCGGCAAAAGTGCCAATCAGGCGGTACTTTCATTGGCCACAACAACAACTTCACTTGCCTCAACAGGTCTTTGCAAGCACAGTTTATTGCCCAATGATTGAAGGGTACTCTTAAATGGGCTGGTATGCTGCACTGGCATAGGGCACAGTTATGGTCTCACTTGGCTTGCTGGGTCTTCTCAAGCACATCATATCTCAAAAGGTCTTCATCACTGTCATTGCCTCGGTGAGGCCCAACATTTGAAGGTTGTGATTCAACACCTCATCTCAGGTCTTCCTGGGTCTACCTCTTCCACAGGTTCCCTCTACTGCTAGGGTGTGACACTTCTTCACACATCTCTCCTCATCCATATGCAACACATGACCATACCAGTGCAGTCGTCTCTCTTGCACACCACATCTGATGCTTCTTATGTCCAACTTTTCTCTCAGGGTGCTTACACTCTGTCGTGTAAGCACACTGACATTACACATCTAGCAGAGCAGACTAGCTTCATTGCAAGCTTGTGCATGTTCTTGCAAACTTGTGCATGTTCTCAGCAGTCATGGCCCATGTTTCACTGTCATGTAGCATGGCTGTTCGCACACATGCATTATACAGTCTACCTTTTACTCTGAGTGAGAGGCCCTTTGTCACCAGCAGAGGTAGGAGCTCTCTGAACTTTGCCCAGGCTATCAGGCTATTCTTATTCTAGTAGCTATACTCTCAGAGCAACCACCCCCACTATTGACTTGGTCACCTAAGTAACGGAAGCTATCAACTAGTTGTAGTTTTTCCCCCTGGCATGTGACAGAAGCTGTTTTCTGCACATTTTCAGTGTTTATTGCCCCTGAGTATTTGCCACACACAAAAACTAACTTCTCAGTTAGTCTTCCTTTAATATTGCTGCACCTCTTATGTGTCCATAGCTTACACTGGGTACATCTTATGGAGTTTCTACCTACGCCTTTTCTACAGATTGAGCAGGGCTATCTACCTGAAGGGATTTATGGTTTGTCTGCTTTCCTACTTATCAAGACTTTGGTTTTTGATAGATTGACTCTGAGGCCCTTCAATTCTAAACCTTGCTTCCACTCCTGAAACTTTTCCTCTAGTTCTGGTAGTGACTCAGCAATTAGAGCAAGGTCATCAGCATAGAGGAGTTCCCAGGGTCATCCTGTCTTGAATTCCTCTGTTATTGCCTGGAGGACTATGATGAATAAGAGGGGGGATGAGGACTGACCCTTGGTGTACTCCTACCCCTACCTGGAATTCTTCATTGTACTCATTGCCAACTCTCACCTTACTGACAGCATCTCAGTACATGACTTGTACAGCTCTCACTAACCACTCATCTATCTCTAGTTTCTGCCTTGACCACCAGATAAGGGGTTGGGGGACCCTGTCAAAGGCTTTCTCCATGTCAACGAAAGCCAGGTACAAAGGTTTACCTTTGGCTATGTCTTACCAGAAATATAGCATCAGTGGTGCTTTTCCCTGGTACAAACCCAAACTGCATCTCATCTAGACTGACTCTCTCCCTAATTAGTTGGGCTATGACCCTCTCCGTGACTTTCATTACCTGATCCAACAACTTGATACCTCTGTAATTATTTGTATCTAAAGTGTCACCTTTACCTTTGTAGCAGTTGACTATGGTGCTGCTATACCAGTCATTGGATATGACTCCATGTATCAGCTGATTGACTATAGGGGTGACGAGACTATAGCCAACACTGCATAGGTGTCAAAATCTTCATCTTTTTTGACCAAATTTAAACATTGCCAGCGAGTATTGAACAGGGAACTTCTTTCACTGAAAGCTTTCAATAAAATATTAATTATTTCATTGAAACAAATCCCACCTGGCTTCTTAGGCAGAATATAGTTACTATATTTTTCGTGTCTGGCAGGGGATAACTTTCTTAAAAGTAGTCGTACTTTTTCATGTCGGACCGACTTTTACACTCTTCTTTGAAGATGTCTTTGTGCCTATGAAAATATGCAGAGAAGGTAATACTTCCTTCTGGGTTGTATTTGAATTCTCCAATTGAGTTTGCTATGCTGTCTGGTGACTATGAACCTGAAGTATTTTCAGACTCCTTCAACACCGATTCCAGCAACTGTTGGTTTTGTTGTTGTTGCTGTTGTAGTTACTGTTGCTGCTGCTATTGCTGTTGCAACTGCACCAGAGAAGCCAATAAGTTCTCCATGATAAATGATTTCTTTTCTTTGGTTTCGTATAAAAAAAAAGAAATTTTAAACATCCAACGCAAGCTTCAAACAACTCATTACCACTTTTACATCTTTGTATTAGACATATAATATAAGGAAGCAATGGGGAAGAAAGTATATACATGAACCACTTCTATTAATATTACACAAGCCTCAATGCTCTACATCAACGGCTCACAGTGAACTGCTACCAACCTGAGCTGCCAATCGCTCACAGTTCTTTAATCTATAACAATAAGTTCTTTAGCCACTTGTGGGGTGGTTGGAATCATCCAACAACAAAGTATGAAGAGGACATTGTGAATGACAGACAGACATATGACGAGAAAGCAAAATGGCAAAAAAACAAAAGAAGGAACTGGTAAATTTATACCTCTCTCTCTAGTTTACTCTCAGGACTTTCATCTGGTCGAGTGGTTGTTCCAGATAAAGCATCAAGGAATGAATCAACGCTCTGTGAGCTGCAACAGAAATAAAGGAGTAAAGATCAAAATTAGGGAGTCTTCATGTACAACATTATCATCGTTTAATGTCTGCCTTTTATGCAGGCATAAATTGGATGGTTTGACAGGAGCTGGCCAGGTAGAAGACTACACCAGGTTTCTGTGTCTGTTTTGGCATGGTTTTTACAGCTGGATGCCCTTCCTAGCATCAACCACCCCACAGAGTGGACTGAGTGCTTTTTATATGGCACCAGCAAAGGTGAGGTCAGTTTTGGCTTGGCTTTTACAGCTGGATGCCTTTCCAAATGCCAATCACTTCACAGTGTGGACTGAATGCTTTTTAGTGTGGCACCTGCACTGGATGTGTAATGTCAGTGTGCACACATGAGAGAGTGTAAGAACCCTGAGAGAAATGTTGGGCATAAGAAGCATCGGATGTGGTGTGCAAGAGAGATGACTGCTCTGGTATGGTTATGTGATGCGTATGGATGAGGAGAGATGTGTGAAGTGCCACTCCCAAACAGCGGAAGGAATCTGGGGTAGAGGGAGACCCAGGAAGTCATGGGATGAGGTGGTGAAGCATGACCTTCGAATGTTGGGCCTCACAGAGGCAATGACAAGAGACCGAGACCTCTGGAGGTATGCTGTGATTGAGAAGACCCGGCAAATAAAGTGAGTCCACAGCTGTAACCTACACCAGTGTCACATAACCAGCCCACTCAAAAGTACCTTGGATCGTAGGGTGACATGCCATGCTTGAGGAGACCTATTGAGTCAAGTACATCAACATCAGCAATATCAAGTTCAAATCAAATGGAAATTGTAGTTGTGAGCCCCATGCTGGTAGTATGTAAAAAGCACCATCCGAATGTGGCCGATGCCAGTGCCACCTTGACTGGCTTCCGTGCTGGTGGCACATAAAAAGCACCATCCAATCGTGGTTGATGCTAGCTCTTCTGGTGCAGCCTCCTGGCTTCCCAGACCCCACTCAAACCGTTCAACCCATGCCAGCATGGAAAACGGATGTTAAACGATGATGATGATGTTTGGCACACAAATTAACATGAAATTTTGACGGAAGGTTTTAATTTAGATCACTTTAATACAGAAAAACTATGGCCAGTCCCTGGCAGGTTGGTGTCAGAAGAGTTAAGAAAATGAGCTAACAAGAAGTGAGACTGTGCACTTGAGCAGATCCGCCTAATCCATGCTGGCAGGTAAAAATGGATGTAGAGTGATGACAACAATAATGACAGAAATGGTAGAATGCCATACAAAATGAGATTTATGGGACTTTATGGCCATTTAGATTCTGAGTTCAAATCCTGCTAGAACACACTGTCTATATACTCTTCAACATCAATAAAATAAGTACCAGTAATAAACTGGCATTGGTTTAATCAACTATGACCTTTCCCTAATGTCAAAATTAGAAATCAGAATTTGTTTATATTAAACAATGAATCATTATTTCTAGGTCTAGAAACTAAGTTGGGCCCAAAAGTAATTCTCTCTCATCACCACTATTTATGTCTTTGCAGCTCCTACTAATCATTTCCCCCCTCTCTTCTTCTAAATGTGAGTAGCCATATAGCTATTCCACAGCAAAACCTTATAAACTCATGATACTCACAAATGAGTCCTACTGCCTGTGTTAAGAACCAACGATGCTAGTTCTTAGCCTGGGTGGTAAGACCAAGTCGTGGGTTTTGCTGAAATGTCAGATATACAAAAAAGACAGGTATTGTTAGAATGCTTTTCATCAATGAGTGTACTGGATCAGGTCTAACCTAGTGATCAACAACAACAGTATCTTGTTGACAAGTAGCATCGTACTACTCCCTATTTGCTTCATACATTCAGTCCTTTGCACTTATTCATTGTCAAGTATGTTTAAAAGAAACCCATTGTTTTACCGTTCTCGTTCTGTAATTGTTCCTTCCATCACATCAGTTGTTTCAGTTCGAGGGGGAGATGTTTCGAAACCCTTTCGAATTTCTTCAGAGTTTTCATATTTGAGAGCCTGGACCAGTTGCAGCAGATAAAGAAGTAAATCCTGAAATAGTTGAAGACATTTTCAGTATAATATCTTTGATACATACACGCACATATAGTATGCACACATGTATATACATAATACGCACACACCACACACACAGTAAGACATTTTTGGTGAACAAAATGGTAGAACAATAACTGGGTTTTATCACAGTTTAAAGTAACACATCATCATCATCATCATCATCGTTTAACGTCCGCTTTCCATGCTAGCATGGGTTGGATGATTTGACTGACGACTGGTGAACCAGATGGCTACACCAGGTTCCAATCTGATTTGACAGAGTTTCTACAGCTGGATGCCCTTCCTAACGCCAACCACTCCAAGAGTGTAGTGGGTGCTTTTACGTGCCACCGGCACGAAGGCCAGTCAGGCGATACTACACATAACACACACACGTACAAGTATATACACATGTACACACATATACATGTTTGTATACACACAAATACATATGTATACAATAAGACACCTTCGATGAACAAATGGTAGAAAAGTAACAAGGTTATATAACAGTTTAAAGCAACATATGTGTATACACACACATACATATATATGGTAAGACATCTTAGGTGAAGTAAATGGTGGAACAATTACTGGGTTATATAACAGCCTAAAGTAACAGATGTACACACATATATGAGGTGGTATCAAAAGGTTCCTGGACTAGTTGTGTTTAATAAAAAATAACTGATTTACCTAAGTTTTACCATCATCTCCTTCAAAACAGTCACCTTGCGCAGCAATACACCAGTCCCAGTGTCCCTGTCACTTTGGAATCTGGCCCAGAAACTGTTTTCCATAAGCAAGTTGAGGACCTTCTATGATTCACTCTGGATCTCAACAACAGTGTTAATATGGTGACCTTTGAGCTGCATTTTAAACTTGGGGAAGAGATGGAAGTCTGCAGGTGCTAAATCTGGTGAATAGGGTGGGTGTGGAAGTGATACCATGTTGATTTTGGCAAGAAGCTTACGGGTGAGGCAAACTCCGTGAAGAATTCAATTCTTCGCGCTCCACAGATCCAGTCATTTTTGCCCAACGTCCTCCCTCAAATGCTTCAAAACATCACAGTAGAACTCTCGATGGTCTGGCCTTGGGGGTCGAATTCTTAATGCACAATACCACATTTCTGGGGGTGATACTCGTGGTAGGTCTTCCAGTTTGCTCATCGTCTTCCAAGGATGTTCTTCTACTTTTAAGGTGCCTGTGCTATTAGAAACATTGTGTACGATGCATTGCCTCATTGCCATAAGCTTGTCAATGTCTCTGTAGCAGAATTCCCAAATTTAACACAAAATTTCACCCCACTGCACCACATGCACAAACACAGCAGTTTATGTTAACTTACCTCATCATCAGCCTGGGCTAAACGAGACACAGCATATTTTCGGACAGCAGGATGGGTGAATGCAGGTGAGAAAAGCTCAAGAGCGTCTTCTACATCCATTGGGTTCCACTTGAGAAGGAGCTCGAGAGCTTGTTTTACTTCTTGAGGCAAACTCCAGTTGACACATTTCAGAAACTTTGTTAAGGCCTGCAAGAAGAGAGAAAGTGAAATTAATTAACAACAACAAACAAAAGAAGCCATAAAGATTTAAAAAATGTAATCAGCCATAAATATTTCCAGAACGAAAGAATAATTTTCTTCTACGATAGACAGAAGGTCTGAAATTTTAAGGGCAGAGGGCTAGTCGAGTACATTGATGCCAGTGCTTGACTGGTGGTTATTTTAGTGACCCTGAGAAGATAAAAGATATAGTTGATCTCGGTGGAATTTGAACTCAGAATGTAGAGCTTGATGAAATATCTGCTAAGTACTTTTTCCAGTGTGCTAATGATTCTGCCAGCTTGCTGCCTTAATAATAATAATCCTTTCTACTAAAAGTACAAAGCCTGACATTTTGGGGGAGGGGGGAACAAGTCGATTACATTGATCTTAGTGTTTCACTGGTACTTAATTCATTGACTCTGAAAGGATGAAAGACAAAATCGGCCTTGGCAGAATTTGAACTCAAAACATAGTGACATATGACATACAGCTAAGTATTTTGCCTGGCGTGCTATCATTTCTGCTAGCTCACCACCTTAATAATAATAATAATAATAATAATAATAGTCCTTTCTATTATAGGCAGAAGGCCTGAAATTTGGGTGAGGCGACTAGTCAATTACATCAACCCCAGTGTGTAACTGGTACTTAATTTATTGATCCCAAAAGGATGAAAGGTAAAGCTGACCTCGGAGGAATTTGAACTCAAAATGTAAAGATGGACGAAATGCTGCTAAGCATTTGCCCGGTATGCTAATGATTCTACCAACTTGCCGCCTTAATAATAATAAGCTTTAGTGTCATGGAAATTATAGCCTTAGTAAATCTTTTATTAGTGTTGTAATTGTTTAGCCCTAGTTAAATCTTTATAGAAAGTGTTTCACTCATAACCATCTCTTTTTTTCAGGCATAATCTATCTAGGATTGCCTTATTTAATGTGTCTTTTCTTATTTTAAAGAAAGTAAGGTGTAATTTGAAGAAAATTTGACTTCTATAAAAGAATTTCTATATGGCTGAGCAACTACATAGCTCTCTTATATGCTTGCACTGTGTCCCTATGAAGTACATGTATCCAGCACTTTATTATTATTTTTTTTTAGGTACATGTACCCAGGACTGTTTCTTTTATGGTACAGTTATCCAGCACTTTGTCCCTATGAGGTACATGCACTCAGCACCAAGTATCTATGTGGTACATGTATCAAGCAGTGTTCATAAGAGATAGACGTACCCAGTTGTGTCCTTGTGAAGTACATGTACACTGTACTGTGAGTACTTGATACATGTACCCAGTAATGTTCATAAGAGGTATATTACTCAGTGCTGTGTATTGCATGATGTACATATACTCAGCATTGTGTTCTTATGAGGTACACGTACACAAGTGTTCATAAGAAGTATATGTGCCCAGTACTGTCTCTCTCTGAGGAGTATGTACCCAACAGTGTGACCCTGTGAGGTACATGAACCCAGCACCTTGTTTATAAGAGGTACATGTACACAGTACTGCCACCTAATCAAACACTCATTTACCTGATGATAAAAAAAAAAAAAAAAGAAACCCTTGTTTAGCTATTGTTGCTGTGTTCAATTGCAATTAATATCACTGTTGTTGCTGTTTTTAATTGCTATTAATATCAACACTGCTGTTTTTAATTGCAATTACTTGTGACTGAAATATGAGAGAAGGAAAACTTTATGAATTTGTTGTTCTTGAATGGCAGAGTTAATTTTTGTCCAGGCACCATTAGCTGTTTCTTGGGGTGTCTTTAATAGAATATAGTCTACTCCAAGTAATCAAACCAGGTTTGGTATCTGAAAATTACTGTCTCTTTTCTCCCATCACTCACAAAGACCCTTGGGAAATGGTCAGAAATGTTGCCTCTCCCCACCTCCTCAAACCAAACCATTAATATAATCCTTTTTATATATTCGCAAGAGTTCAAAAGACATTTAATTCTTGGCAGAATGGACTGGAGGAGGAAGAGGAGGAAGAGGAAAGATAGTTTTCTTCCACATTTACAACTTGTGACACCAACATTCTGAAACAACAGCTACAACACTCCCTCCAACTCCACCATCACAACACCTACGACAACAAATTCCCACCCACACCGACAACATTACTACGACTCATCACAACAACAACTACTTACCTTCTTTTGACTACTGAGGTAAAAACGGAATTTCCAAACTAAATCTTGTTCTTCTGATGTTAAAGCTTTTGTAGAGGGATAACTGCAGATAGCCTACAATGAAAGAAATACAACAATGATTATGTGTGTGTGTGTGTGTGTGTGTGTGTGTGTGTGAACTTTATTTAAAAAGCAGCAAAAATATCACAAAATATTGCAGTTTTTGTGATATTTTTGCTGCTTTTTAATAAAGCATATTACTCTACCTCTGGTATTTGAGTACTATTTTTTCCACCTTGTTTTGCATTTATGTGCTTACTCTGGTATATATATAATATATATATATGATATTTTTATCATTCTCTCTTCATTTTTTGTTCTCAATCATTTCTGCTGAAGAGTGTAGGCTCAAAATGTCAAGACTTTCTCATTGTTCCTGAGCATTAAACTAAT
>NC_068997.1:5672569-5675722 GCF_001194135.2 Octopus bimaculoides
ATATATATATATATATATAAAGAAAGAGAGAGGGGGTGGAGGGGAGGGATAACTAGATAGCATGCATTGAGAAGAATTGCTTATACATGAGAGGAGGGTTGGCTGGATGTATTACGTGTTAGGACTAATAGTAACACATGCATACAGTTCAAAGTCATGTAGAATCTTCTATTTTGAATGCCTGCTTTCCCCTCAAATACTCTCATAACTGCCTTCAACAGTAACCCCAAGTTTTGTTCATCACCCACTATTTCCACTCTTATGTTCCTCAGACCTCCATATCTGTCAAATGTAAATAATGTATATAATTCCTCATCTCTTAAATACAGAACTGTATCAACTTTTCCATACATCCATGAAATAGAGGAGTCTACATTGGACCACTGCTATAGCAAGTTGCCCTATCTCAAGCAAGGTGCCCTATGTCACATCGGCCTTCACCTGTTTCCAGGCAAGGTAATAACACTCCATTCTATCAAACAGCCCAGACTTGGTTATCAGGAGAAATGGAAACAAGTCACACTATTTGAATGAGCCTTTTGTTTACAATCAGCAAACACATGTTGAGATGATGGGAAATATAAACAAACTCACAAAGACATACATCTATATGGGGGCATGTATGACTATGTGGTTGAGAAGTTTGCTTTGAAGTCACATGGTTCTAGGTTCCATTCTATTGGTTGGCACCTTGGACAGATGTCTTCTACTAAAGTCACATACCAATCAAAGCTATTTTAGTGGATTTGGTTGATGGGAACTGAAAGACAATGTTCTTTCTTTCTCTTTCTATGTATACACAGTTGAGAATCTACACATTTCAACCATGAATGTATATTTAGGTTTTTGTAACTGTAAACAAACAACCTCTCTCTCTAACACACACACACACACACACACACACACACACACACACACACACACACACACACACACACACACACACAAAACAATCAACTTTGATTGTTATTATAAAACTTGTTATTATTCTATGAGCTAGATCTTCCTTTTGTCTCCACAATGTCTAGCTGTGTCAAATTCCTACCAGCTGTGTCACCACATCATGAGACTGAACAGGTCAACTATTGTTGCTGTTCTGATTCTTGTTTTAATTGCAATTACTTGGCTTTCAATCAAACAACAATAATTTCTATAACAACCAGTTCACAGTAAAACATGAAGACATATGATCAAGAGACTTTGGGTGCAGTTTCAATGCCTGGCTGGAACCATCTCAATTTTCTCTTTCACCGCAAATACTTTCTTTTATTCTTTTAATGGTGCTGGTGCCACATAAAAAAGCACCCATGCTGGTGCTACACAGAAAGCACCTCTGCCGGTAGCATATAGAAAGCAGCTGTGCCAGTACCACATGGAGAGCACCCGTGCCGGTATATATATATGTATATATATATATATATATATATATATATATATATATACACACATATGAATAATAACAATAAATGGAACAAAACGCATATAAATAAAAGTTCCTTTAATTCCTACATATGTTTCAAAATATATGTGCACACTACTCCAAAGAAGTAAGAACGCTTGTTTACATAGAGTTATAACGGGAGGGGGGCTGTAAATGCTATACTAAAGGTTTAAATTAAATGATTAAAATAGGGGGGAAGGAGGGAAAAATGGATCACAGTAAAGTAAACTGAAGCCGTAAACTATAAGCTAATTCAAATGTGGAGGAAGGGAGAGAATGAAGAGCGTTCATGATATATAAAAAAAATTTCTCCTCAAGGAAATAAATAATAACATACTAATATAAGGTGAAGAATGTAAATATAAAAAAATAAATAAAGCATTATAGCCTTGTAATATATTATATTAATATACGGATGTTAACGCAAATCAGTGGTAGAACAAGGTACAAGATATTTTGTTGAGAAATAATAACAACAACAATATACATGCTTACAAGGAGAAGATCGGGTATATTTAGTTAAAGTTACTAGTGGTACAAGGACAACTAATGTAGCATTACTGGGAAGGAATTACTTAACCAACTCTAGAAGGGGAAAATAAAAGACAAGTGGAGATGGAGGCAGTAATAGATATTATTTAAGACTATATTAAAAGATATTATTCAGAGAACATTTGATTAAAAAAAACACATACACACATACATATATGTATACACACACACACATATATATATATACATATGTATATATGCATATATATATTGTATTTTATCCTCCTGCTGCTGATAAAAATTAATTGATGCAACTCTAAAAGATAGTGTCCCAGCATTGCCATGCTTCAATGTTGAAACCATTAAAAGAATATAAGACATCGTTTGAAATCAAAATGTAAGTTGAAATAATTTCAGCCGGGGTTTGAAACTGCACCCAAAGTCTCTTGAGTATATGGTTACATGTTTTCTTTGAGCTGGTTGCTATAGAAAATTATTGATTTTTGATTAACCATTTTGATAACCACTCCACCTCAGACCATTCTGTGTTCTATAATGCAAACATTAAAAGCTAGCACTAAAAATTTATATCAGTTTATGTTCCAGTGAACAGTTTGACAACAATAAGTTTATATTACTGAAGTCTTCATTATATTCAAAAATAATTGAAACAAAGGTAGTGTTCTTTAACAGAGATATAAAAAAGAAAGGGGTTAAAAGCATAATAATTGAAATTACATACGAGAAAATTCTGAATGTCACAACTTCACATTTTTCTAAGCCAGTCATATGATTAAACCATGATAATTATATCTCATACCATGATCCACCCACCCTTGCTCAGCACCCCTATTAGTTATCGCATTTGTGAAACAGTGTGGCCATGAGTAACCATTAGAAGTGGTGCCCTATCCGTGATGATGGCCAAACACAATGAGCCTTATCATCAGCAGAGGTGTTGTGAAACAGAATACTGACCCTGGCTCTTCGGAGACTATGTTGCTGTTTAATCCCTGGACAACCCTGACATGACAATGCATCCCAATCATGGCTATCTTGTCAGGTATTTCATTATGTAAAGTATTCTTCTTTCTTTAATATAGTAGAATATGATATGAGGGTTATTTAGTTGCTAGTTTCAGAGGAAACAATTACAAAGGAATCTCTTGTTGGCTTGTCAGTATATATATATATATATATATATATATATATATATATAT
>NC_068997.1:5675838-5684400 GCF_001194135.2 Octopus bimaculoides
AGCAGGTGGTGGTGGGGACTACCTGGATAGGTGAAGTGAAAGTAAGCAAGGGATTAAATCAGGAGAAAATGACTTAAGATGACATGAAATAACAGAGAAGGATTATGACAGCAGATGATGAAAGAAGAATAAAAACGATGATGATGATGATGATGACAATAATGATTATGGCAATTATAATAATGGTGGTGGTAAAGACAGGATGACAATGTGGAGGATGATGATGAGAATGACAGAGGAAGATAAGAAAAGATGAAGACAGTTGAAAGGTAATGACTTAAAATAAAAGAAGGGATACAATTGTTGAAGAACTTACATTGAGGTGGTCCCTTGTTTTAGCATCTGGTTTCATGTCACGATCTGTTGGACCACGTCGAAGGCTTCTCACAAGCTTGTGGTGTTTGCTTTCCACTAGATTCTCCTACAACACACACAAATAGTAACAACAATGATGATGATGATAAATAGTGAAATAGCATTGCACAATGTTTTGTTTTATTTTCATAGTGTTAGTGGTTGTGATGTGGCAGAGGTGGTGTTGTGCTTCATTTAATATAGTAAAGCAATGTGAGCTCATTCAACCTACGCATCTACTAACACACACAGATACAGAGGCTTACACAAATATGTACATCTTACAGACATACAGACAGTTAGTTGTGTAAGCACACTAATATTTAAAAATTCTCCCTCTCTTGCACAACACACACGCATTTATAAAATATACAAAGTAGCTGTCTGGATTTAAATGATTAAAATACCAGTACAGTGTAGGTTACAAATATGAGTACAGAATTATATCTAGGTTTGATAAACATTTTCTTTGTTCACTGTTCAGTATGAAGGAAGGGGTTTAGCGCCACTGACCCTCACAGAGGCCTCCAAGAGTGGTGCACTTGATGACAATGTCCTGTTTAAACAGTTGCAGATCAACATCTGTAGGAAAGACATAAGTAGGGAGGGTGATTCCAAAGGGAGGATATTCTGGGAAAAAGGGATGGATACAATGGTTAGTGTGGAGCTGGTGAGGTGCTTGGAATGCAACTAAAGTGATGAAAGACAGAGAGAAGGGTGGTCAGAGGTGCCTGAGTGATAGAGGTATGAGACTAATCCACTCTGAGGAACAGGAAGGAGAAGGCGATAAAAAGAGGCAATATATCTGTGAAACTAGAGCCCCGTGATTAAACCAAGGGACTTTCATAACTATCATTATTGCATTATTACAGTACGGTGGCAAACTAGCAGAATCATTAGCATTCAGGGCAAAATGCTTAGTGTTTTTCATCCGTTGCTACAGTTTGAGTTCAAATTCTGCAGAGGTCGACTTTGCCTTTCATTCTTTCGGGGGCAATAAAATAAGTACCAGTTGAGTACTGGGGTGAATGTAATTGACTTAACCTCCCATCTGAAACTGCTGGGCTTGTGCCAAAATTTGATACCATTATTGTATTATTACAGTACTTATTTACGCCTGGGCTGTCTACTTTGTGTCATTGTAGTAATAAAGTTGTACCACTAACAATGTTTATATTTTTTCTAAGTAGCTTTTAGTTACTTTCTTTTAGCTGTTTGGAAGGCTGAGGCAACTGAGCCCTAATGAGTTTTTTTTTTTTCACTGTTCTGTATGAATGAAGCTCAATCCTTATCCAAGCTCCTGGAAGCCGTGTCACTTGGCCCATGGGGCCTAAGTTTACAGTGAGACCAAATACATCATTAATTATGAAGCATGCACTTGTGATAATTTTTTCTTATTGGTGGGAAAATTATAACAGAGAGGATTGCATAAACCTTTATATGTTTAGAAATAGCAGTCAAAAGCCACTATAAACATGTAAGGGTTTTTACAACCCTCTCCATTATAATTGTGATTTATTCATAATTATAAACACTCTTTTATGTAATTTATGATTACATGTTTAACGACTGATATATGCATAAATAATTATTAATTGTTTATGATATATCCTTTGTAATGTATTATTACATTCCTTTTTAATTATCTAATTTGCTCACTCATATCTGGTGTTTTGTGGTGGCTTGAATTAGCGGTCCTTTCTCATAAACGCTGTGCATGACATTGGAATTCAGAATTTGAATGTGCAGATAGAGGTTAATACATTATTCTTGCTGGTTAGGATAGATGTAAGCCCCAAGGTATGATTTTGCATCAATTTGTATCTATATGAATATTCGCCTAATGAAAGGAATGGGACAATTATATTGTTTTATATCCGTTATTTTATGATATGGTACATGATATGGTATAATAGGTTCCTAACCTTGAAATTGCAATAGACAATTAACCTTTTATTTTCAAATTGTGGATTTTATATGTCATGTCACTTGCAGACAGCTTTATTGTGAGGAAATATGAGTGATAATAGTGGCTTTATAGTAGTTTTTGACTACTATTTTTAAACATGTAAGGGTTTTTGCAACCTTCCCCATTATAATTGTGATTTATTCATAATTATAAAAACTCTTCTTTAACACACACACACACAAACAGACCGGGTGTTTGGGCTAAATTTAATGATTTTTTATGTTTCCTTGTTATCAAGAACAGCTTGATGTATTGGTGAACAGTCAATGGTGTTGGAGAAAATAAAGATTAAAATTGTAGTAGAGAAAAAGTTAGCTGACATGGAAGACTAGAAGCCATCTCAATGCTGGAAAAGTGTTGTGTGATGATAATTTGTGTCAGATCAAAATGCCAACTTCATGACTGCTCTGTGAGCACATTAAAGGAAGTAAGACATGACATGGACATCATGAAAACTAGAGCTCATAGCCACATGGTCACACCTGCATCTATTATGACAACACATCATTATTTAATGTCCATTTTCCAATGTTGACATGGGTTGGATGGTTTGATAGCAGCTGGTAAAGCCAGGAGTCGCACCTGGCTCCTTTGTCTATTCTGGCATAGCTTCTACGGCTGGATGCCCTTCCTCACATCAACCACTTTATAGCGCACACTCGGTGCTTTTAATGTGGCACCAACATCAGTGCTTTTAAAATTACACATGAAATATTAGAAGTTTAAACATTTAAATTATTTATTTTAACTTTCTAAAAATTTAAAATGCAGTGTCCAGTTAAAATCTGCATTAAATTTTTTTTTTAAATTAAAAATAGATTCCACCCCACCTGAAATCCTGAATCCCAAATGTACAAAAACAAAAATCTAAAGACTGTTACATATCTATTCGTTCTTAAAATGTTCTAGCAGATACGAACATGAATAAGCTGAGTGCTGTTGTATTTCATCAATGGAGATTATCTCCTCCCTTTAGATGATGTGTTTCCATAACACATATGATTCCTTGACATTAGGGGACTTTGAGAGACATTGCAGTGTTTCAACCACATTGTGTGTCTCGTCGGTAAAAGCTACTCTGGATTAATGAACTTAAACAAGAGTAATGTCTCTTGCTTCTACAAATCAGCAAACAAATTATTTTCTGATGCATGCTGATGTCTGCCAAACAGATAACAACTCCTTGGGTATACACAAAACATTGAGAATATAAACAATAACATATCTATTATCCTTAATCTTATCTATAAAAGGCAAATTTTCTGTGTGTGCGTATGTTTAAAATTCATACATTTACACAATTCCAAATTTCTTGTATGCTCGAAATGAGGAGCAAATGGACAGGTGACAACTGATGAGGGGTTGTTCTTTGTGATACTTGTCCTGTTTTCCGTTTGTTTCTCTCATTGTTTGTGTATTTGTTTTTGTGTTTAATATTGTTTACTGTTGGTGATGTACTGTACCCATATATGCATGGCGCTCGGTCATACATGCACAATTGCTAGCATCGTCGAATTTGCAACTGGAATATCATACTGATGAGGTAATGAAGAGTTTTTCTTTCTAAGCCAGAAACGCATATATATATATATATATATATATATATATATATATATATATATATATATATATATATATTATTTATGTATATATATGCGCATATATATATTATTCATATATGTGTGTGTGCGTGTGTATGCACATATATATATATATATATATCATCATCATTTAACACCTTACAAGATAGCAATTTGGGAGTCATACCAGTGGATTCCTCATGGTCGAAAATGCCTGGAATTAGCCATTTGTTTTTTTTTTCTACCTTCCTAACAGGTGAATTTTGCATTAAAAATAATTTTAAACCATAACTTCTAACAATTTTCAAGTCCGTGCATTTGCAAACATGAGTTAAGTCCCCTTCTAGCGACGGTGTAAATAGAGACAGAGAGAGAAAGACAACAGATTTTTAAAATTTCGTCTTTTTAGTGAATGATACACAATATAAACGATATTCTCCGTTTCTCCACAACTAATTTCCAAATTTGCTGAATCCGTTGCTCTACTCATAGCGAGTAGACCCTCTCCTTCGCAAACAATCAGCTGTTATTTTGTAAACAATGTTACGAAACTGTTCATGTTTTCAAAAGGATAGATCTGACTCTCACATCTCTGCGGGAGAAGATAGTCCTCTCTATTCCTCTTACAAAACTTACGTCCGGGTACCAAATTTGCCTCAATTGATGGTATTACTCAGATAATCTTAACTTCATCCTGTGCGAAGCCGGGCTATAGTGCTAGTTGATATATAAATATATGCATGTATGCATATATATATATTATTTGTATATAAATATATATATACATACACACATTTACATAAAATATACATACACATACATAACTCTACACACATTTATACATATAGCATTAATAAGAATTATTTGTAATATTTACCGTAGATAACATGGTACTGCTGGTCTCAAACGACAAGACGAAAATATAAAACTGGAGACACAACCAAATATATGACAAGTTCTTTACAACTTTAATGTGGTTACTAGTACCAGTAGCCTCAAATACCCTGGCTGTAAGCTGTGTGTATACAGCATATACACACACAGACGCATGGATATTACATATGCACACACATTTTATGTTATCTAATTACACACATGTACATATGTATAATACACAAATACATAGATTACAAAATGTACACACAAACATATACAGATATAATCGTACACACACACACACAAAAATGTCATTGTAGGTAAAAACTCTCTAAGTCCATATATAGTCAGCTCTAAAAAAAATAAACACTAACTCCTCTTCCACCCATAACCACTATCCATTAACACAGCCACACTACCATCAGCACCACATGCCAACCACCCACTACCAATGTCAGAAAACTATTAGAGGCCACAACAATAAAATGTTACTTTCTCACAAAATGAAGTCCAACTAATTAAGCATTATTATCTTTTGTATTTGCTTTATTTTGTTGTTAATTAGATACTGAACAATTAATGATAATTACTAAATTACAAACTGAACTCAAATCTCTAAATCTCTCTCCCCTGTCTCTCCTCCTTGGTCTCGTCTAAAAACATTTTCTATCTCACTGAATGTAAATAACTCCACCAATTATGGCAACAGAACAAAAATATAATCTATATTGTACACAAGCCAATTTGAAAATCATTTAAAATATAATTTTCACTGCTGATATGGTGGAACACACACACACACACAAATACATATACAAAATCATTATCATTTAATATGCACTTTTCCATGCTTGCATGGGTCAGATGAAATTCGTTAAGGCAGATTTCTCAAGGCCAAATGTCTTTCTAGTTGCCAACCCTCACCTGTTTGCAAGTAAGGTGATATTCCCCTATGGCCTGACATGCTTTTCACACTCCTACTTTTCACAGAAGAAACAAACAGCACCAGTTGTATGGCAGTAACGTTCATTTACAACCTTTACATGATGTCAATACAAGGGTAGGCATAAACACAAACGTGTGTGTGAGTGCGTACACAAGGGGGTGCTGTAAAGTTTCTGGCTTTAAGAGAATCACAGAAGGCCTGGTTGGAGGCCCAACCTTCTCAGTTCTTTTACAAGGTTTAGAAAAACTGAAGGACTGCTGCAATAAGCATGTGAATCTGAGAGGGGGATATGTTGAATAAAATCATAACAATGTTTCTTTTACCCATAGTCATGAACTTTCAGCACTCTGTCATACACACACGCACATACAATGAGTTTCTTTCAGTTTGCATTTACCAAATCCAGTCACAAATCTCTGAGCATTCCTGGTAATGTAGTGTGAGATTGATCATATGTGCAGGTCTGTGTGCATGTAGTGTAATAGTGAAGATGTATAGTAGTGAAATGATATGGTAGTGTAGTGTAGTAGTAAAGATGTGCGGTAACAAACTCGTATGTGCATGTGTGTTATTTCTTTACTACCCACAAGGGGCTACATACAGAGGGGACAAACAAGGACAGACAAACGGATTAAATCGATTATATCGACCCCAGTGCGTAACTGGTACTTATTTAATCGACCCCGAAAGGATGAAAGGCAAAGTCGACCTCGGCGGAATTTGAACTCAGAACGTAGCGGGCAGACGAAATACCGCTAAGCATTTCGCCCGTTGTGCTAACGTTTCTGCCAGCTCGCCGCCATTCGTATGTGCATGTGTGTGTATTGTGAAAGTGTAGTGCAGCTGTTTAATGCATACTATAAATATAAAAATGTATGCATAGGTTCTTCAGGTTACTGAAGTTCAATATAGATTTATAGAAGAAGTCACACATGGTCAAGACTACAATGTCAGGTTACAAGTCGGAGCATTAGTGATTGCGTTATACGTCTAGTGACATGTGGGCCTTTAATTTAAGGTTATTATTTTAAAGCATGTTTCAAAATAACAACAAGCACTATTGGTGGAAAGAGGGGAAATAGACAGGATCAATAAGGGAAGTAGAATCAGATTTGTTATGATATTCTTTTTGACTGGGACTTTGGTAAAGTGTATGTGTGGGAGCGCATAGGTATGTGTGGGCAAACATTAATATTATGTGAGCAAGTGTGTGCTCTATGTGCTTGTGTGTGTGTAGACATGTAAATATGTGTGGGAGTGTGAGGCTGTGTAATGTGTGACTACAAATACGTGTGAAGCAGCTAACACACACACATGTATACATATATACACACACATGTATACAGAAGAAGAGCTGCTCTAATTTGGGGCAAGATATGACACAGAGGCCAAGCTGTATACACTCTTGTATCCTCTCCTTTGTGCAACATCAGTGGGAAGAGAAGGGAGAGCTTGCCATATGAGAAATTGTAGGCTTTTTATAAAAAAAAAAACCCCAAAATACAACCCCTTTTTTTCAGGTTGGTATCTTGGAGAGGAACTTTTAAATTGCAGATACATGGTGGCCAATGAGCAAAGGAGGCCTCAAATGGACAATGGCATGAACGGTGGAGTGGATTCTGTCAAGATTTGAACTCTGAATATAGTGATGTCACTACACATCACAAGATATTTTGTCTGACACACTACTAATAATTCTAATATAGACACAAGGCCTGAAATTTTGTGGTTAGTTTGATCATGATCCAACTCTGTTTCCCATAATGCAATGTATGGTTGGTTTCTTTTATGTTTTCTAGACTGAGCATCTCTAGCTCTCACCTTTTGACTGTATACACACTCATTCTCTCTTTTTCTCTCTCTCTTTCTCACACACAAACACACACACACAATTTTTCTCAACCCTGTCACTAATGCAGGAGGTTTAACTCATCCACACTTCCTGAAACTGAAATTAATAATTGCTCCATTTTGAAACCATTCCAAGACCACAATATATCACTGGTACAGTTAATAACCATGATCAAGAAGGATTTCCTAAACATGAGAATTCACTCTTCTAAAATTGGGTAGTCCTAGACCTCCTCCGTACACAACCCCTCTATCATCTTTTCATAACACTCCTACTATTCCTCATGGTGGGGTGAGAGATAGTGAGGGCGGTAGTGAAGAGACAGAAAGAGAGAGAAAGAAAGAAACGAGGAGAGAAAGAGAGACAAAGAAATTTAGGGAGAGTTGATGTTTTATTAAAAGTAGTAATGTTGATGGCGACAGTGGGAGTAATAATAAAAGAGAGAGAAAGAGTGGGTTTGTACCCATCCTAAAAGAGGTCACCATCCTTGAACTCTCTTGCCAGTAGCTATAGTAAAAAAACTTTCCAAATTAAAAAGAAATCCCTCCTCCTCCCTATCCATCTCTATGGTGGTAGTGGTGGTAGCCAGGGCATTTAGGGATGATGGTGATAGTAAGTGATGTGAAAGTCAGTGTTGATGGTGGTGGAGGGGAAGACTGAAGTCAAAGGTATTGATGGTGGTGGCTTCAAAAGTCTGAATGGTGTGTGTATGGCAGTTGTGGTGGCAATGGTGGTGGTTGAAAACAAGAGAGAGAGAGAGAGAGAGAGAGAGAGAGAGAGAGAGAGGTTAGACAGAAAAAAATTGTGCTGACCCCTGAATGAGAAAACAAAAGATGTTTATCATCCAGTTTTGCAATAAGTTCCAAGTTGACAAATTATACCATTGTTTATTGCTTCAAAAATATTGGTCAAGTTTAATATGTATTCAATGTAGGAGCTAGTTTAAAAGCCACCTAATAAAGCAGCTTTTAAGTTAGTATATATA
>NC_068997.1:5687179-5695218 GCF_001194135.2 Octopus bimaculoides
TTGAACTCCTCTGTGATTGCCTGGAGGACTATGGTAAATAATAGGGGGCTGAGGACGGAACCTTGGTGGACCCCTACCTCTACCCGGAATTCATTGCTGTAATGTATGTATATGTTTGTGTGTCTGTGTTTGTCCCCCTACCATCGCTTGACAACTGATGTTGGTGTGTTTACATCCCCATAACTTAGTGGTTCTGCATAAGAGACCGATAGAATAAGTACTAGGCATACAAAGAATAAGTCCTGGGGCCAATCTGTTTGACTAAAGGCGGTGCTCCAGCATGGCCGCAGTCAAATGACTGAAACAAAGAAAAGAATATATATATATATATATATATAGATAATCACTCTTTACTCTATGGACCTAGTCTCCTCGATAAATTTTTCCGAGTTTCATTCAAATCATTTGGGCAATATTATGTGTTTTCTAGACTGAGCATCTCTAGCTCTCACCTTTTGTCTGTATACACACTCAGAAACATACACACATATACATACATACTTCAATATTGTATTGATGGCTATTTAATTTAGTTCAGCTGTACTGATGGGTCAAGAGTGATAAATTCATATTTAAAGAAAACAAAATAAAGAAGTTAAATAAGTAGATAAATAAAAAGATTAAATGAGGGAGAGTGAGAAGGGGAGATATACTTACATTTTTTGTGAAAATTTTAAACTTCCTTTTTTCAGAAAAACTTAGATGAAAATGAGAAGTCATACTTCATAAAACACACGCCAGATTATGGAAGGCTTTTAAAGCTAAAATTCTAAGCTAAATCCTTCATTTTACTGGTTTTAGCTTCAAGTATGTGTGTGTGTGTGTGCGTATATGCACGTGTTCATTTTTGTTCTTTCCTTGTGAATGAAAGCAGCAGAGTGAAACAGTGGTTGTGGGTATTTCAAAATGAATAATAAAAAAAAAGGAAAAAAAGAAAAAAAAAGAAAAAAAAACTGTGGAATGAACTTGCAAACCTCAGTAGCAGCAGCAGCAGCAAGAACAAAAGCAACAAATTTAACACTACTACTCCTACTCCTACCACCTCCACCACTACCATTACTATACTGCTCTTCCTTATTTGTAGTTATTGAACAAAATAACAAAAAACTAAGCTAAGAGAGCCAATACAAGTTTACTTGAAGTCTCAGCTGTTACTGAACATATGGTAACACAAAAATGGCAAAGAAATAAAAAAAAAAAAAGAACAGAAAACAGATATGATGATTATTGTTGTTGTTGTTAATGCCATGTGGCAAAGTACGGCAAAAAAGTGAGCAAGTATAAGGAATGGATTTCATTTTTCCTTTTCTTTTTTTTTTGTAAAAAAATGCATTTTCTTTTAAAGCAAAATTTCTCTAAGGTAGAACAGCAACAGGAAATAAACATAAGCAGTGAGAAAATTCCAGAGGTGACATCGTGGGAAAGAAGGATTAACAAAAGGTTCTGGGTTCAACTCAGTATTAGTGATAAAAGTAGGAGGAAGAAGAGAAGAAAACAACAGGTAAAGCCCTGATTTCCTTCCTCCCTAATACAATCATCATCGTTTAACATCATTTAACATCCGGTTTCCATGTTGGACAGTTTGACAGGGTCTTCTGAGTCAAAGTACTGCATCAAACACCAATCTCTACATATTAGCATGGTTTCCATGACCAGAAGCCCTTCTAAATGCCAACCACTTTACTGAGTGTGCTTTTGTTTCCTTGTCTTCTGTTTTTTTTTTTGGGGGGGGGGGTTACCAGCACCAGAAATGACTGCCTGGTAACTTGCACAGTTAAGGGCCTAAAGTAGCCCCTATAACTGAGAGAAAATAGAAGAGAGTGTGAGCAATGATCTTAGAGAGGGTGAGGGATGGAGTGAGACGATGGAGAATTATAGTAGTAGCAAGGGAGAGAGAAGGGATTACTATTAGTGACAAGGTTGAAAAAAATAAGTGCAGAACAGAACTGAAAAGATGATAGAGGGGTTGTGTAAGGAAGGGGTCTAGGACTACCCAAGTTTAGAAGAGTGAATTCTTGTGTTTAGGACATCCTTCTTGGTCATGGTTATTAGCTGTACCAGTGATATACTGTGGGCTTGGAATGGTTTCAAAATGGAGCAATTATTAATTTCAGTTTCTGTAAGTGTAGATGAGAGTTAAATCTCCATCTTCAGCATGCAAAAGACATGATCAAACTAACCACAAAATATAACTTGTACTTATTTTATCCTTGAATAATGGTGGGATCTGAACTTAAATGTAAAGAGATGTTGCTAAATACTTTAAGAGATTCTGCCATTGACCATCCTTTTCTAGTGTTCTTTTTTTTTTTATCTTTTAGATACTAAATTTATAAGCGCAGGTGTAGCTGTGTTTGTTAAGAGGTTTGCTTCTCAACCACTTAGTTCCAGGTTAAGTCTCACTATGTAACACCTTGGGTCAGCCAAAGCCTTGTGAGTGGATTTGGTAGACAGAAACTGAAAGAAGCCCATCATGTGTGGTGTATGTGTGAGAGAGAGAGAGAGAGAGGGAGAGGGAGAGAGAGAAAGAGAGGGAGAGGGAGAGAGTTGGTGTCTTTTTGTCTTGATATTGTGTGACTGTCGTAAATGCATGTCACAGTCATACAGGTGTTGTGTTTCATTTCCAATCTTCCATGAAAACATGTCTGGACATTAGGAAAAATTATCTCACTTGGAAACAGGTGAGGGTTGGTGACGAAGGGTACTGAGCTGTGGAAAATCTGTCTCAACAAAATCTGTCCAACCCATGCAAGTATGGAAAATGAGCATTAAAATAATAATTAAAATATCCTCACAAACATGAACAGCTGTAAAACTTTTTTACCCACAGGAGAAATTTTAATTTCTTTTTTCTGAGAAGCAAACATGTGTGATACATAAAGTAAATAAAGGAAAAAGATATAAACTAATCTGTAATGGCTCAGTGAGAGAAAGGAGAAAAGAAAGAGGGAAGAAAGAGGGAGGAAGGGGAGAGGGAAGGAGGAGGAGGAAGGGGAGAGGGAAGGAGAGAGGGGAAGGAAGGAGGGAGGAAGCAGAGGAGATGAGAAAGGAAGGGAGGCAGAGAAAGAGACAGAATGGGAGGAGAGAGAGAGGGAAAGAGAGAAGAAAAGGAAAAGGACATAAAAAAGCCTCCATCTTATTTATACAATATTTAGATGTAATGGGCAAATAAAGGTTTTTTTTCTTCTAAATTTCATGTTTACTTTCGTTAAATAAATGGAATGGACTTCCTTCAGATTTTAAGCAAATAACAAATATTGATTTCTAATATTGGTTATTATGTCACATCGTTGAAAGAGAGACAGGGAAGTAAACTGGCTCCTCACTTTCAGTACTTGACCAGAACTTTATTTTATTGACTCTGCAAAGATAAAAATCATCACTACATCACCACCACCATCAGGTAACAGGGAAACCTCTGCATGGTTACTAGACCTGCTAGAAAGAGCTGCCCAATCTCCTTTAAAGACCCCCCACCTTACCATCTTACAAAAATGTTATGTTGAATAAATGGCCCTGAGTCTACTGCACTTAGGGGAAAGATGGGATGATCATGTCTGGAATGCCTTTGATCATAAATCTCATGGACCAGGTTTGCACAACAATCACTAGCTTTCACCATGAGTCAATAAGGGAGTCCTCTACATGGTTGCTTGACTTGCTAAAATTAACGGCCAAATTTCTTGCAAATCACATGCTGCCCATAATCATCCATAGCACATTTTAGTCCTTGATAGCTGATGAACCACCTGGTCTGATAAGAAGCAGAAGAAGAGCTGCTCTAATTTGGGGCAAGACATGACACAGAGGCCAAGCTGCATACACTCTTGTATCCTCTCCTTTGTGCAACATCAGTGGGAAGAGAGGAGAGAGCTTGCCATATGAGAAACTGCAGGCCTTCTATAACCCCACCCCCCAAAAAAAGAACCCCTTTTTTCCCCTCGGGCTGGTATCTTGGAGAGGAACTTTAAAATTGCAGATACATGGTGAACAATGAGTGAGAGAGACTTCAAATGGACAATAGCATGAACGGTGGAGTGAGTTCTGTCAAGATTTGAACTCTGAATATAGTGATGTCACTACACACCACAAGATATTTTGTCTGACACACTACTAATAATTCTATTATAGACACAAGGCCCGAAATTTTTGGGGAAGGGGGCTAGTCGATTACATCACCCCCCAACCCCAGTGTTCAACAGTACTTACTTTACCTGCCTTTAAAAGATTAAAGTCAGCAGAATTTAAAATCAAAATGTAAAGATGGACAAAATGCCAAAAATCATTTTGTCCGGCAAGCTCTTAGTTCTATAACATAATCCTTAGCCTACACAGTGATATTTCTATACTACAACACAATTCCACACATTACACCTTCTAATACAAATTACTATGCTCCATGTTCTACACAATCACATCCTTATACAACATAACAACTTACCCAGCCCATATTCTGCTCAACGAAAGAAATTATATAATAACAGCAGAAATGACACATCACCTTGTTTAACACCACTACCTTTTCTTGATGTATTAATGACAGAGTCCATTCTGTTGCAATCAACCAAGACTGGGGATTAGGTCATAGCGCAACTTATTATCTTAATATGTTGTTTCCTGGTAAAGCAGTGATTCCCAATGTGGGGTATATGCCCCAGTGGTGGGGCCTGGGAAAATTGTGGTGGAGCATGGGATCCAAAAATTTTTTTTTTTTTTGAAGTGGGACATGGAATTGTGAAAAATCTTTTTTTCACAGCAAACCTACTACATCTATACTCAGCCTAACCAAACCAATCCCTCCAGTCAAGCATACAGTGTGAAGACTGTTTGCTAATCTAATAGTATAGTGCTATTCTAATGCCTTATTATGGATATTTCTTTCAGGAAATATATATATAATTAAGAGAAGTTGATAAATTATTAATCTTTTTATGTATACCACTGGTGGGGCATATGTTTTTCTGGAAAGTTATAGTGGGGCCTGGGTTGGAAAACACTATTACAGAGTAACCTAGCAGTCAAGATGTCTTCTTCCATCCTCACCAAGCAAAAACTAACTACAAAAAATATCAGCACTATCCTGTAGAAATACCTTTTCACTACCACCTAAAAGACAATATGGCACATGCACACATACACAGAGCAGCAACACAACAATGCACGCAGTGGTACAACTAAAACTAAAGCTGAAAATAATAATGATAATAATAATAATAGTTCTTTCTAATTTTATCACAAGGCTAACAGTTTTAATAGCAGGGGACAAGTTGATTACATCGATTCCCAGTACTTGATTAGTACTATATCTTATCAACCTTGAAAGCTTCAAAGGTAAAGTTGACCTCAGTGGGATTTAAACTCAGAACATAAAGAATCAGAAGAAATGCTGCATGGCATTTTGTCTGACACACTAATGCCAATGGTTTGGGCACAGGGCTAGCAATGTTGAAGGGAAAGGAATGGCTGATGCTACTGATCCCAGTACTTGACTAGAACTTCATTTTATCAACCTTGAAAGGGTAAAAGGCAAAGTTGACCTAGGTAGGATTTGAACTCAGAATATAAAAAGCAAGCAGAAATATCTTCAGTTACTTACCAACATTATTTCATGGTCAGGCACTGTCACAACTTCAGCATGAGTTCGGAAATAGTAAGTTTTATCACCATTCTAGATGAAAATATATAATACATTAAAATAACATTTAAAAATGGAACATAGAGGAAAATACTGTTTGATAGGGAGGAAAAATATGTAGTGTGCATATTCTATCTTCATCATCATTATAAACATTTAACATCCATTTTTCAGGCATGGGGCTGGATGGCTTGACAGGAACTAGCAAGGCCAGAGGCCAGGGTCACAGCAGGTTCCATAGTATGTTTTGGTTTGGTTTCTATGGCTGGATAGCTTTCCTAACACCAACCACTTCACAGAGTGTACTGGGTGGGTTTTTTTACATGGCACCAGCACCCATGCTAATCCTTTATACATGGCACCTTGGTTTTAGGACCTCAACTCTGTTGTGGTGGGCAGGTCTTGAGTACAGCAATGTACTACATATTTCAGTCCTCTAACATTATCTATCTATCCGTCCATCTCTCTCTTTGCACACATACATACACACCTATGCATACCCCATTGTTGTCATCAAAATCATGTTACATCCACTTATCCGTGCTGGTATGGGTTAGACTGGTTTTCTAATGCAATGTTCCTTGGCCAAATACCTTCCTTGTCATCAATCGTTTTAATTGTTTCTTTTTTTTTTTTATGACATGCAGAGACACAGTGTATCTATTCCAAAACTAGGGTATACATGGCAACCCACACAGTATAAACACACAAATACATATGCACACGTACATACATATACACTGTACTGAAGTTGGCCAGTTTCTTTGTTACTGTGTGTTCTTGATCAGTATTTCTCATGGTAAGGAGAAGAATCTTTGATGACTGAAAAGGAAGGGGACAAACTGCCATGTTTGATAAAAATAAAGACTTTTTTATCTTTTACTTATTTCAGGCATTGGACTGTGGCCATGCTGAGGTTCTATCTTGAAGGGTTTTAGCTGAATGAATGGACCCAAGTCCTTATTTTTTAAAGCCTGGTATTTTATTTTATCAGTCTCTATTGCCAAACTGCTAATGATGAGTATGTAAACATAATGATGAACATATTCATTTGAATTTACTAACAAGAGAGAAAACGAAAGAATTTAATACATGTAATAAAAATAATCGTTAATTCAAAAGCTGAAGCTTCCCCTGCCCCATCTCTACTCTGAGTTTTCAATATTTGAAATCTTCTGAGCTATTGGTTTCTGAACAGGAAGATTGTCAAATAAGGAACATTCACAAAGGAACCAACACATTCCTATTGCAAACTTAGGAATGGCGGACAAACAAAATTATCATTAATATAATAATAATAATACCAACAATAATAATGGTTTGAAATTTTGACACAAGGCTAGCAATTTTGGGGGATGGGGCAATTTGATTACATCAATCCTAGTGCTCAACTGATACTTATTTTATTGACCCACAGAGGATAAAAGACAAAAGTTAACCTTGGCAAAAACTGAACTCAGAATGTAATGAGTCAGGAAATAAACCACAATGCATTTTATCCGATGCTCTAATGGTTGTGCCAGCTTGCTACCTAAATAATAATAATCTTTAGTGAAATTTTCTCAGAAGGGGCCTATCAATTACAATGATTCCAGTGCTCAACTGCTGTTTATTTTATTGACCTCAAAGGAATGAAAGGCAAAGTCAACTTCTGTGGTATTTGAACTCAGAATGTAAAGCCAGATGCCACTAAACATTTTGTCCAGGATGCTAGCGATTCAGCCAGCTCGCCACCTTGCTAATGATAATAATAATAATAATAATTCTGGTTTCAACTTTTAACACAAGACCAGCAATTTTAGAGGCGGGGTAAATCATTTACATCGACCCCGATGTTCAACTTGTACTCATTTTATCACCCTCAAAAGGATGAAAGGCAAAGTTGATCTTGGCAGAATGTCTACTCAGAATGTAAAGATGGATGAAATGCCGCTAAGCATTTTGGTCAGCATACAAACAATTCTGCCAGCTTCCCACTGCCTAATAATAATAATCTTTTACTATAGGCAGAAGGCTTTGACATTGTTTTTGGTGGGGAACCTAGCTGATTTTATTGACATCAGTGGAATTTGAATTCAGAGGCAAAGAACACAGGTACAAGATTTTCTGGGCAGGGAACACTGACGGGGTCGGGGGCGTAGGAATACTTCTAGCGGAGAAATGGGTGGATAAGGTAATCGAGGTCGTTAGAGTAAGTGACAGAGTACTTAAGATCAGACTAGTGCTTCATCATAGATTAGCTACTGTCATCTCAGCCTATGCACCTCAACCTGGGCTACCAGATGGTCTGAAAGACCAATTCTATGACACCCTCTTGCAAACTACCTCGTCGACGAGTGACAGGGACCTTCTCTTTGTGGCTGGAGACTTCAACGGTCATGTCGGACGTCGTGCTGGGGGCTTC
>NC_068997.1:5698273-5700203 GCF_001194135.2 Octopus bimaculoides
TCGAGCGTGGCCGTTTTCGTGCGGGTGACACGTAAAAGCACCCACTACACTCTCTGAGTGGTTGGCGTTAGGAAGGGCATCCAGCTGTAGAAACTCTGCCAAATCAGACTGGAGCCTGGTGTTGCCATCCGGTTTCACCAGTCCTCAGTCAAATCGTCCAACCCATGCTAGCATGGAAAGCGGACGTTAAACGATGATGATGAATGTAAAACCAAAAGAAATGCTGTTAAACCTTTTGTCCAGCATGCTAACAAGTTTTGCCACTTTAATAATAGTAATAATTGTTGCAAATTTTGGCACAAGGACAGATATTCTGAGGGGAAGGGATTCCATTAACACCAGTACTGAACTGGTTCTTATTTTATCAACCTGAAATGCCCCTAAGCATTGTGTCTGGCATGCTAATGATTCTGTCAGCTTGCCACAGTAATAATAATAATAATAATAATAATAATAATTCTTTGTACTATAGGCACAAATTTTGTGGGTGGGGCTAGTCAATTACATTGACCCCAGCACTTGATTGGTACTTTTTTTTATCAATCCCCACTCCAAAACAATGAAAGGCAAAATCAACCTCAATGGATTCAGATTTAGAAATGTAAAGAGCTGGATATAATATTGTAAGGCATTTTTTTCCTTGATGCCCCAGTGAATTCTGCCATGATTTCTGATATAGGCATAAATTTTTAGGGAGGGCTATACACTAAAATTGACCCCTTTACTTTTGATTCATCATCATCATCATCATCATTTAACATCTATTTCCTATGCTGTCGTGGGTTGGATGGTTTGACAACATCCAACAAACCATAAAACTGTGTCAAGCTTCAGCGTTTGTTTTGTATGATTTCTACAGCTTGATGTCCTTCCAAATACCAACTGCTCTACAGAATATACTGAGTGCTTTCTTCATGATACTGACATGAACTAGAAACATTTTATAAAGCCATGATTAAAAAAAAAATGATGATGAAGATGATGGTGATAGGTCTTTTAACACAGGTTGAAACATTATAGTCATTAACAATAACAGTAACAATAACATTATCATCAATAATAACTCAGATATCAGTTAATCAGTTTTCTACTTACTTTCTCGAAGTAAACCACCGCAAATTCAGTGTTATCGAAGTTTATGTACGGAAACTCAATCATAAGATACATGAAATTCGAGTTTCTCTTTTGTTTCTCATTGATCATCTCAATCTCTCGGAACGTTAGCCTGTCCAGCCAGTCGACCTTCACCATGTGACCATCACGGTACTTTTTGCTCAACTAAAATAGAAAAGAGAAAAAAGAAGTTGAAGAATTGACAACTGTTGTCACTGATGTGTAAGGGTACGCAAGAAGCTAACTAGGGTGCCTCTACATGGTCTCTTGGCCTGCTAGAAATAAAAACTGAATCTCCCTTAAACTACATGTTACTGTCTTAAAAAAAGGGAGGACAGGTCACTGATTTTGGGAGGAACACAAGCCACCTACGGTGTCTTTACATAGTCTCATGATTTGCTAGCAATAGAAACTAAGTGTCCCTTCAACTACATGGTTCTGTCTTAAAAAAGAAAGGAAATGCTACTGATTTTTTGGGGAACACAAGCCAACAAGGGAACCTGTATATGGTCTCTTGATTTGCTAGAAATAGAGAAGATACATTGCGGGATGGTTATTTTAATAAGTTGTATCTATTTATCACCCAATGAGACACATTAGCACCACCGGATACTCCTGAACCAGTTGCACCCACTACACTCTCTGAGTGGTTGGCGTTAGGAAGGGCATCCAGCTGTAGAAACTCTGCCAAATTAGATTGGAGCCTGGTGTTGCCATCCGGTTTCACCAGTCCTCAGTCAAATCGTCCAACCCATGCTAGCATGGAAGGCGGACGTTAAACGATGATGATATATATATATATATATATATATGTATA
>NC_068997.1:5700213-5738496 GCF_001194135.2 Octopus bimaculoides
ACACACACACACACACATATATGCATATATATATATGTGTGTGTGTGTGTGTGTGTGTACACACACACAAGCACGCATGCATGTAGAGGTGAAATTACCTTCAGTAAGCGGCTCATCTGATCGTTCTTGTCCTTAGATTTCCCAGGTGTGGTAGAGGTTGAACTTGGATCAGCAGTAACATTTGGCCACACCTGTAGATCATGCATGCCTTGACGGAATGTTCTAGAAACAGATAATTATCAGACATGCAATTATTGAGGATTAGGCACATAGGAGAAATACATGATTGTATACACATACACAAACAATATTCATGTTCACACAACAAACATGTATACATGCACATATACACAACAGTATACACATTACTTCTTGTTGGTTGGAGAACACAAATACATATAGATGTACCTGTCCTCCTGTCAAACTAATTATGTATTATATATCTATTTGAAAAATGCATAAACAAAGCTTGAAAGATTGCTTGGAGATACATTGTATTATATTTTATAAATCTGCCTATTTAAAGTATCGTAAAAGAATGAAACTATTAATAGGTCTTTCTATGAAAATAGAAGCTGGGCCCTTAGAGCAAATGACAATGACAAATTGAAAGCTTCTGAAACAATGTGACATTGAAAAGTACAGAGTATCAGCTGGATTGTCAAACTAATGAGTCAGTACCTGAGAAAATGTGAACAGAAAGAGAATTTTGGGCAACTATCAAGAAAGTGTATTTTGCAGTATTTTGGGCTTGTCATCAGAGCTCACAACCTCAACATCTATATTCTAAAGCAGTGTTTCTCAACCATTCTTCACCTATGGACCCCTGGACCCTCCTAGCCATTCAATGCTTAAAAATCATATATTTTTATAATGTTATTAGGGATTGTATAAAAAATAAAATATTTTGCATATTATAGAAGTATAATTAATTTATTGCAAATAAATTTTAACAACAAAATCTTATATGGACCCCCAAGGGCCATATGGACCCTGGTTGAGAACCATCGTCCAAGATGGCAGGGTCAATAGGAAATGAAAAATGGAGAGATCAAGAAGACATTGGCTGAACAACAACAAAGAATGGGCCAGAAAATCTCTAGTTTAATGCACAACTATGGCCAGAGGTAAGAATTGATAGGAAGAGAGGCATTTATGGTCTCCAGCTCTCAGTAATGAGGATTGGAATAAGCAAAGCAAAGGCAGATGGTAGTTGAGTCAATAAACTTCAGCATTTGACTAGGACTTATTTTATTGAGTGATGAAAGGCAAAGTTGACTTTGGTGAGATTTGAAATTAGAATGTAAAGAACTAGAATAAATACCACATGGTATCTTGTCTGATGCTCTTAAAATTCTCCCAATCTCTCACCTATCTGTATTGCAATAATGGTTCTAAGACTACAGATTTTAAGCGAAGAGGTGACACAGTTGATTTAATAAACCCCAGTATTTAACGGTTATTTTGATCAACTTCAGAAAGATGAAAGGTAAAAATGAACTTTAGTGGGATTTGAACTCAGAATGAGAGCCATAACTAAAAACTACAAGACACTTTAATCTAATGTTCTACTAATTCTGCCACACAACAACACTCTTAAACATAATTGCAGTAATGGATAAAGATAAATTAAAATAATGGACAAACATAATTACAGTAATATATAATGATTTAAAACTGGAATAAAACATTGGCCATTAACAGTCTGTCAATGCAATAGAAATACTTTAATAACCAGATGTGTATTGGATATTAAGTTTAAATGATGGAATGATTAGGAAATGGGAAAGAGGGTCAAAGTTAAGACTTATAGATACACACACAAATTTGCTTCATAACTCAAACCTACTGTACAACTCACAACCACTGTGACAGTTCAATCATTTTGACAATTGATCATTGAGTCTAGTCACTACCAATGATCATGATAGCCAACCACTGAAACAGTAAACTATTGTGTCAGTTTAGTCAATGAGACAGTCAACCATTGTGACAGTTTAGTCAATGAGACAGTCAACCAGTGACAATCCAATTAATGTGAGTCAACCATTGTGACAGTCCAATGAATGTGACAATCAACCAATATGATAGTATCAAAACTTTTATCCTTTAGGACAAATGGTTAAGATTTTGGTCTAGTGGTTAAGAGTGTCAAGTTCTGCTTGAAACAAAAATTTGTGAGTTCGTCCCCAATCTGAAATGTGTACATTAGACATTGGTATGACATCTGACAAAAACATGAAGTTCAAACTGCCTGAACATATTTATTTTATGAAACAAAAGTCTTCCACCAAAGAGTTATATGAATGTTTCTAGCTACAATATAGAACACTCACCCTCGTTTACCAAACATACTGATGACTGTGCTGCCAACTGGCACAGACTTATTGGTGCCATAGAGATCCCACACTGTAAGAGCTAGCATAGCATTCCTTGGAAGATCACTGTATTTGACGGGTAATGACAGCCACTCATTCCAGCTGTAAGAACATAAAACAGAGAATATTAAACTAGTCTTCATTTTACTGTTGTTTAATGGTTTAATTTTTTAAAAACTGACACACATTAAAGAACAAGACCTACTTATAAGGGTCACTGATACATAAAGAGATCATACATACACATACATAAAAATGACCTCTCATCAATATATACAACACATGCACAGGCAAAAAAAAAAAAGCATATATGAAAAATTAAAGATGTCATAAAAATATCAACCCTATATAGACAACATATAAACAAACACACACACGAACTCATTCATAATCTCATACATAGATGTCTTTGACTCATTATCATAAAAAAATCTTTGTGTGACCAAATCAGTAATTCCAATATTAATGTATTCTACAGCTTTATTGACTCTGCTTGATAAAAATAATTATTCGTTAATTTGATGTTCATTTGAATATGGAATGAATTATGTAAATGTATGTGAAAGAGTGAGATACAGACTGTGGTATTCACCTATTACACACAGTTTGCTTTCAAACTAAGTGCTATGGAGTTTTGGGTTCAGTCCCACTGTGCAACACTTTAGGAAAAAGCATCTTCTGATGCAGCATCAGGTTGACCAAAATTTTGTGAATAGATTTGGTACACAGATGAAAACTGAAAGAAGCCCATGTACATGTGTGAGACCTTCTCTTGATAGCATGTGATAAGTTGTAAACAAATGTCATCATCATACATGCAGCATTGTTTATTTCCAATCATCCATGGAAACATGTATGGCCATGGGGAAATATTACTTTACTTGAAAATAGCAGAGAGTTGACAATAGGAAGGGTATCTGGCCATAACAAAATCTCAAAAATCTCCTTCAAAATAACTCAAATAGTTCAAATACTAAGAAATAAGCATACTCAATTTAATTTATACGAAATCATTTACAAACATGAATGGGTTATTTTCCTTGGCTATATATAAGGATCCCTTTCAAGAGTGAATGGGTTATTTCCCTTGGATGTTTGAAAATAATATATTAGTTATATGTAGTAGATATAAGAATTCCTTCCAAGGGCCCTATTATCGATTTTTTTCATCAATCTAAGTATGTCACTAGTTTTCCAGACATGTTCTACTCACGTCAAGTTTCATCAAAATTGATAAAATGATGTAGGAGGAGTCAGATAACAATGCCACAAACAAACACACCCACAAATTTCCACATATGTAGTAGATATATGTGTGTGTGTGTGTATACATGCATGCATACATAAATATATATATATATATATATATATATATATATATGCATACATAAATACATGCATAGTATAAAGGCATATACACACACAATGTTATATAATGAAATACAAAGACTACAACAGAGAGAACTCCATTAAAGCCATCCAAAGGATGTGTTAAAAGAACAAGAGGAAGCAGGAGACCTATAATAAGTTTAAGATAGAGAATGAAAATAAAATACAATGAATACTTACTTCCATCTGGTGGTGAATGACTTAAAAGATGTTTGGACTGGAAGTGATAATGACCGTGTGTCCGAGAATATTTGACATGTGACATAAAGATCAGAACATCCTTCAATGTAGGCCCCAGAAAATTTTAGAATTGGGTCGTTCAGGAAATCTTTATAGCTTGGTCTTTTCCGGCATCCTTCAAGAGTTCCACTAAAATAGATATATATATAAAATATTGTAGATATATTGATATATATAGCTGATGTACATGAACTATTGTCTGTGAATGTTATCATCATGTTAGCAATATAAAAATCAACAATCTGAAAAATTGGGATTAATGTGTAGCATTGAAATACATGCTGCTTACCACATCTTTAATTTATCAACCTAATTAGCTGCTAACGAATACACAATGGATGCAAATCAAATCTTCAATTTAACAAAGCCCTTAATTCTAGTGGTTATAAATATACTGTCTCTATAGACATAGAGATGGATACTCCCTACATGAGGAAATTCCAAAGAATTGAAACCAGTTGCACTAAATTTTCTTCTGTCAATGAAGTAATTATATAAATGATAGTTGTCTGCAACTGTTATCTGTATGAAGTTTAGTTGAGCTTCCACGCACGATATTGGTTCGAAGCTTAGAACTGCTCTAAAGTGCATTTGCACATCAAAGCAAACTGTTTAATGCATCATTAATCTATATACACACACACACACGCATATACACAGATGTGCACCCCCACTCCCCACACATGCACATGTATGTATAAATATATACAGAAATATATTTAGATATTGCTCCAATGAAATATCACAACATTATCTGCACAATGAGCCAACAAAGAAGCCTCTACGTGACTGATTGACCTGCAGAAACAGCAACCAACTCTCAAGTAACACTACTGACTTTAAAAAAGAAGAAAAAAAAAAAAAAAGAAGATGCATTGAATAATGTGTTCCAAGATTAAAGCTCTATCTACAAAATGAAAAAGACAGAATGGGCATAGCAGGAATGCCTTTTGATTATAGGTCTACTTGAGAAGATCTGACCTGGGACTGAACAACAACATTGCCTACACATTTATATACTCTCATACATTGCTTTATCTAATTCTCTTCATATCTTTGTCTTTCTCCATTTGCACATTTTATGTCTATCCATCTATATGTTGCTGGTACCTAAGTCCATATCTAAACCCATCAATCTTGTAACACCATCATTTGACCCTTGAAGGCCTTTAGCAGAGACCATTCACTTGCAAAATTGAGACCAGGTCTCTGATCTGAGTTTAACAGTTTCCCTACCTGCTCTTGCCTTTTTTTTGCCACCCCTCAATCTGTTAGTTGTCAATCCTTTACTTATATCTGTATATCTAAGCCATATGTTTATTACTCAGAGAATACCCACTTTTCTTTTCTTCCACACACTATTTCTGTAGTCTTTAGCTTTCTTTATCGATATATCAATCTATCTCTTGTCATGAGATCTCATTTCCTCCATCTGCTCTTCTGTCCATCTCCCCTCATCTACACACATACTAGCTACATTATTTATCTTATTATGTGTTTTGTTAATAGTTTCCTGACGTTCCAATGGTGAGAATAAGATGGGATTATCTGAACCACTTGGGTGGAATAATTACCACAATGAATTTGTTTGATGTACCAGTTTATTGGTTATATTAGTTTATCTGTACGTACAGGTGTTGCTGTCACATAAAAAGCATCTAGTCCACTCTGTAAAGTGAATGATGTTAGGAAGGGCATCCAAACTATACAAGTAAACCACTAAAAAAAAAATGGTCAAACTATTATAGATAAAAACCAAATCTCTCTCAAATCAGAAAATACTGTTTTAAATAAGCACACACTAGAGAATGTAGTCCTAAACATACTTTCAACAAGCGTTGGTGGTCATAGTTGGGATGTCTTTTGTAAATATACTGCAACCTGGGGTGAAACATCAGTTATACTTACAGCTCACAGCTGCCTGTCTGTCTGTCTACCAGTTGCCCCTGGATCCCCAACACACACACACATGTGCATGCGCACACACACACACACACACACACACATGTGCATGCGCACACACACACACACACATGTGCATGCGCACACACACACATGTGCATGCGCACACACACACACACACACACACACACAATATTTATCCATATGTTTTCCCCAACACACTATATATTTCTCCATGCAGTCATCAAATCTATTTGATCTAATTAGACAATTCCAGTTCTATACTTTCACAACAATAATAATCAATAACAATAATAATCAACAACTCATGATGTCAATAATTGAAACTATCGTTGTTTTTAACCAATTAATCTGAAGACAGTCAAGGCGTGTGGCTCAGTGGTTAGGGCATTGGAGTCACGTTCATAAGTCCATCAGTTCAATTTCTGGACCTGGGTTGATGCAAGAATTGCAAGTGGAAATAACTAGACAGAAAATATATTTTGAAGCTAATTAACCTGCTGGCATTTAACCAGCCATATCTGGTCCTAATATCCTCACTGTATTATGCTCAATCTGGCGAGACTTGGCCTCTCGCACCTACCTTACAATGTAGTTCTTTAGATTCAGAGAGATTGAACCTGAAATCAAGTAGGTGGGATGCAGACTTCTCCTCCATAGTCACACGTTATTACTTATGTAAGAGAAATGAAATTGCTATTGTTGAAAATCAAATATTTTGTCCAGGAAGCTCAGTTTTCCACCCACACATTGCAACATTTGTCAACAAATGTTACAAATATTGGGGCTGGCAGTCTCTGATGATATTTCTGGGTGACCAAATATCAATAACAATTGAACTTGTAATTAGTAAGGCTTGACGTTTCTCTTTAGGGCCAGAAAACATTATTTCAGCTTTGAACAGTCATTGACCTAAAGTGAACAGGTGTGACCCATATAAAAAATCTACACAGAGACAGAGACCAGCTGTTGTATACTGAAATACACACTCCTTTCTTCTCTAAATAATTTGTGATCCAACTGATTAACAAGCTCTTACCCACCTAATACACAATAACAACAATTAGCTCACTAACATATGTTTTATCTTCTAACTTGTTTCAATCACTGAACTGCAGTCATGCTGGGGCACTTGCCTTGAGAGGTTTTAGTTGAACAAATTGATTGCATTTTTTATTTTTTAAGTCTGGTACTTATTCTATTGGTCTCTTTTGTCAAGCCACTAAGCTACAGAGATGTAAACAAACTAACACCACCTGTCAAGTGGTGTTGAGGCTCAAACTGGCACTGTTGATCCAATAAATGGAACAGCCTGCTCATGAAATTAACATGCAAGTGGTTGTGCATTCAACAAACATGCATACCCATAATGTAGTTCTTGAGGAGATTCAGCAGGACACAGAGTGAAAAGGCTGGCCCTTTTGCCAGCTGAGTGGACTGGAGTCACATGAAATAAGGACACAAAGGGCTCAAGGACACAATGCACTGCCATGAATTGAACTCACAACCTTATCATAATAATGATAATACCCGTGATAATATCATGAGCTGAATACCCTAAACACTAAGCTTATGCACTTTCACAGGGTTTCAAACAGACACAAACATCACACACCACCACCATTATTTAGTGTCCGTTTTCCATGCCGGCATGGATTAGATGGTTTGACTGGAACTAGTAAGCTAGAGAGCTGCACCAGGCTCCATTCTGATTTTAGATTGATTTCTACAGCTGGATGCCCTTCCTAACATCAACCACTCCAAGAGTGTAGTGAGTGCTTTTTATTTATCACTGGCACAGATGCCAGTTATGTGTCACCAGCACAAGTGCCTTTTATGTGTTACTGTCCACAACTGAATCTCCTTGGCTTGATGAGTCTTCTCAAGTACAGAAAACCTCGAAAGTTCTCGCTCATTTGTCATTGCCTCCATTAGACCCAACATCCAAACATCATGCTTCACCACCTCGTCTCATGTCTTCCTGGGTCTATCTTGCCCACAGGTTCCCTCCACAGTGAGAGATCGACACTTCTTTATGCAGCTGTCCTTGTCCATACACATGACATGACCATACCATAACAATATTCTCTCTTGCATACTACATCTGATGCCTCTTATGTCCAATTTTTCTCTCAGGGCATTTACACTCTGTTGTACACGCACACTGACACTGCACATCCAGCGAAGCATACTAGCTTCATTTCTTTCAAGCCTTCGCATATCCTCTGCAATCACAGTCAGTCCATGTTTCACTCCTGTGTAGCATGGCTATTCCCACACAGGCATCATACAATCTGCCTTTCACTCTGAGGGAGAGGCCATTTGTAACTAACAAAGGTAGAAGCTCTTTGAACTTTGCCCATATTGATGTTTTTATGTTCAGTTATAATAAAAACAATTTTACATTAATCTGAAGGATTACTCCATACATTTATTCTTTTATACATTTCAGCCCTAAAGCTGTGGCCATGCTGTATTATATAAATTTATTATTTTTATACAAGAATGTTGTTGGCAGTGACGTACGTATGTATGTAGGTATGTATGAAAGGACGTAAGAACTACTGTGTAGTAACGTCCACCCAACAATGTTTGTTTCTGTGTGTGTGTTTAAATTCTGTGTGCGCGTGTTGTTGTGCTGTGCTGTGTGTATATTTTTATATGCATTTCTTTTTATATATATATATATATATTAAAAATTTTTTTTTTTTTTATTTACTATTTTTTTTTAATATTTACTTTTTATGTATCTATGTGTTTTTCTATGTATTTAAAAAATTAAAAAATTTTTTTTAATATGTGGGGTAGACGAGGCCCATTATCCAAGTGAAGGCAACTCTTCTAGGAGAAGGACACTCCGACATAAAACCAGGTCCATGACTTCTGTGGGAGCAGACTGGGCTCCTTTTTTTTTTCTTTTTTTCTCTGCTCAACTTTCTCTGTCATGGTCAATGTGAAGATCACATGCTACATACCTTCCTTCCAAGCATGGCTGTAAACAATGGAAGTGAGCTAGATCATTAAAATTTAGTGCATATGCACAGCAGTGGTCAAAGTCAATCTTTGCCAAGTGGCTTTACTCTGCATGCTTTAGTTTCATCACTATGGCAACAGTCTGGATACTTATTGATCAGACTGCATATGTATAATTTCCTTGATCAACCACTTAGATTTTTTCCTTTCTCTGAAGTTATGGTCTTGCAGATTGTCATGTTGATGAGTAGGCATATAAAATAAATTTAAGTCGACTTGCCTGAAAATGTTTGTTTGTAAACTGTTCAACGCAGATACTTAAGAAAGAGAGAGAGAGAGAGAGAGAGAGAGAGAGAGAGAGAGAGAGAGAGAGAGAGAGAGAGAGAGAGAGAGAGAGAGAGAGAGAGAGATAGAGGGATTTAAAGAAAGGAAAAAAAAAAAAAATGTAAAACTGTCCAATGACAATTTTAATTCTAAAGTGATTGTTTTAAACTCAAAATCACATTTAAGGGTATTTTGGGATGAATTGGCTAGCGATGAATTGACTGGGAACAAATTAACTGACAACGAAATAACCAGAGATGAATTGTCCTATAACCATCTGGGGTTATAGAAGGGGCTTGCCCAAGGTGTTATGCAATGGTACTGAACAGCTAACCACTTGGTTGCAAAGTGAGCTTCTTAACCACACAGCCATGCTTGTGCCCATGTTGGCTGTTTTTTTTAAAAATAGTTTAGCAGGGGAAGGGCAAACTCTGTCACCTTTCCTGAACATTTGAGACTGCTGTAGAGAAAGAGAGAAAGGAACTACAACACATGGGTGACCCTAAAACTGGACACCCTGGTTTGAATGCTTGCAACAGAGTAGATTCTGATAAAGACATTCAGGGACCAGGTGGTGATATTAAACTGAGGAATGTGTTAGGTATACTTCCCACAAACAAACAAAAATCATCACTGGGCTTCCATACAATTTCCATCTCTTCATTTCCTTTCACAATGCTAGACCTGACTTCAGGTTATGATAGCCGACACTGTCCAATGTATTGCATAGTGAGATTGAAATGAGAACCATAGCATTGCAAACTACTTAACTACATGCCACTGTATCATCTCTTGCTCTCTTCTCCTGCACTACAAACAGTTCCTGGTCTTCTGAACTAGCTAGCTGTCCATCTTCACAAACGTTCAATACTGTGCTCTGCCTCTTATCTTACAGTACCGTCTCTCTCCTTATCTCACACATTGTTGTGTCACCTCTCCTCCACTGTGGCACCAACCCCTCACCTAACTACCATCTTTCCCCATCACCTTCCATTTCACTCTGTCATCTCTTCCCCACTGTTGCACCCACCTCTCACCTTATAGAACCATCTCCTCCCCTACCTTTCCCCTGCTGTCATCACTACTATGACTCATCAGGGAATCCCTCTGCTACCACTGAGTCAATGAAGACTCTCTATGCAGTCACTCAGCTGGCTAAAAATAGCAACTAAACCTCTCTTAAAAATCATCTTGCCTTCTTAACCCTCTCAGACCTGGGCTCCTCAGCAAAAAAATAAATAGTTACATATACGGCTCAAGAGTAACGACTGCAGGCAAACTAATGGGCAGAATCAACTGCATCTTCTTTTTCTGTGTGTGCTGTTCATTACTGCTTTACCAAAAATCTGGTAGATATGATGTTGATCCTATTCCTGCTTTAGCAGGAATACAGTACAACAGGGTTAAATGATACATTAGATATGTAGTCCTAGATACTACTAAAAATTAGTATCTAACCTTTCATCATAAGGCTGCTAAATTGGGAGAGTCCATGAAGTCTAATAAAGCAAATGACTGAGTAGTGAGGTGTTTAATATTTTAGACTTTGCTATTATTGGAGTGACACTCCACATTATCTCTCTCAGATGAAGGCAAAGTCTAAAATGTCAGATACATCAGTCTTTATAACAAATTTATCAAACTCTAGGAAATCTGCCACAAACTATTTGCTGCAGACAATCTCCACACATTAACAAAGGCCATTTTCCCCTGTTAAAACAAAAGTGGGAATCAGATGCTATGATAGCCTTCTCCATTTCATACTACCCACCCCATCACTAATCTCCTTGCCCTCATCTGCTCCAGCATAATTTTCAGCCATGTCTTTCTTATTCTTCTCCAGAAGGAGTTGTTCTTCCTGTCAATGTTATTGGTTACAGAATATGATCCTGTGCATCAAATTTGTATTCAAGTTGAGAAATTTAGTGTTGTGTACTTTATTTACAGGTTATTTGCTAGTAAATATAGAACAATGGATTTCTCAATTTGAAATATAAACGTAGAAAGAGTCTTCTTTGCTGTACAAGTAACATATGGTTATATTAACACACATGCACACGTATGTTATGATATGAGGGAGAGTATGAAGGCTAATTACAAATGTGCTTAATGTTTTGTATTTGACATTGCATTTCCACCAAAAACTGATATTTATTTAAAAAAATATTATTAGAAAAGTGTTCAGTTTCAGTGACACCCCACCCTTGTTAGCACACCGCTCAATCTCTGAAACTACTACTTCCACGAATATTTAATTTGCATCACTTTTACTACTCCATTCACCAGGTCCCCTGGGTAACAACATATTATTTTCACACCTTCCATCTGCACACCATTCTCAAGATTCAGCTCAAAATTCTTCACATTACAGACTTTATTCCACTCAAGACTGACCTAGAGCTAAACAACAACTACTCCTATTTCATACTTCTGATGGTGTGAAACATCAAAGCTGACTGTAGTGGGAATTTATCTTGACAAGATAAATTCCCACTACAAGATAGAAAGATGATGTTACACACACAAGATGCAGGTGAGGCTGTACGGTTAAGAAATTTGATTCCTGACTATATGGTTTCAGGTTCAATCCCACTGCATGGCACCTTAGGTAAATGTTTTGTGCTATAGTCCCGAGCTGACCAAAAGCTTTTTGAGTAAATTTGGTAGATGGAAATTGAAAGGAGCCCATTCATCATCGTCATCAAAGTCATTTAACATCTGTTTTCCATGCTGGTACAAGTTGGACGGTCTAACAGGAGCTGGTATGGCCAGGGGCCACACCAGGCTCCATTGTCTGTTCTGACATGGTTTCTACAGCTGGATGCCTCTCCTAATGCCAACCACTTTGGAGAGTGTACTGGGTGCTTTTTATGGGGCACCAGTGCTTTTAACATGGCACCAACACATATGCTTTTTATGTGGCATCAACACCAGTATCAATTATATATATATATATATATATATATAGATTAGTTATAGGATTCATTAGCATCTTATAACAGTGAGGTTAAACAACCATCAATGTACCATGTGTTGGTAGGATACTGTAGACATGTAAGTACCAAATCAAATTTAAACTGTAGAGCTGATGCAGGGCTGGTTCTAAGTATGGTGTAGAACACAGATAGGGTTTAAAATTTTAAGACAGCTGTTTCAGTAGAATTTTATTGATGTATTCATAAATTACATCAATAAAATTCTACTGAAATAGCTGTTGTAAATTTTAAACTCAATTTGTTTATTTTTTTTATAGCTTTCCCTGAAAATATGTCTTGCCTTGGGGAGATATTACCTTGCTTGGAAACATGTGAGGGTGGCAACAAGAAGGGTATCCAACGGCAAAAATCTGTTGCAATTAAACTCCATCTGACTCATGAATGCATTAAAAAGTGGCTATTATGATGATGATGGAAGCATTTGCTTCAACATGTCTAGCTTATGCAAACTTAATGATAATTAATAATAATTTTTTTTTTTAAATCTTAATAATAATACTAAATTTTGGAGAGGGAGCTAGTTGATAGCCAGTGCTCAACTAGCATTTATTTCATCAACCCTGAAAAGATGAAAGGCAAAGTTAACCCCAGCAAAATTTGAATTTAGAATGTAAAGATGGGCCAAATGCTGCTAGGCATTCTGTCTGCCATGATAATGATACAGTCCAGTTTCTGCAATAATAATACCTGACACAGGTACAAAGCCACAAATTTAGGAGGAGGAAGAGGAGGAGTAAAATTGACCATGGCAGGATATTTCAAGATAAATACTAGTTGAATACTGGAGCTGATGTAAGTGACTACTACTACTCATTATTGTTTCAAATTTTGCTCAACATCTTATAATAATTCTGCTTGTCATTGTGTTACTTAGCCCGTTGGTAACACTTTCATGTGATTAGAGAAAAAGAAGGAGGGAGAAGAGTGCATGATGTGAGGTGGAGGGAATGTAATTGTAACGCTTTCACGTGATTTATTGAAGTGAAAGAGAAGAGAAAGAAAAAAGGAGGGAGAAAAAGAGGATAAGGTGAAGAGTGAGACGGAAAGAGGGAGAAAGAAAGAGGGTGAGAGAAGCATCCATGGTGTGAGGTAGGGGGGAACGTAATATTTATTACATGGTTAAAAAAGTTAGTTGAAGGTACAGGAGAGTTAGAAATATAACTTTAGCAGAGTGGTGATGTTAAAGAGATAAGGAGAGGGGAGAGAGAGGAGAGAGTGGGGAGATAGGGAGAGGGGAGAGAGAGAGCATAAGACAGATTAACTTTTTTTTAATTGAACTAAGTTTTTTTATATCACCTCTCACTTAACGCATGCACATAAGTGTAATTCTGTGAAATATTCACACTTATTTATATGACAGATATATGCCATTTAACTAAAGGTTGTATCATATGTACAGGATATTGTTTTTTGTTTATGGGGGAAATGGGAAAATAAGAGTTAATATTTATCTTGAGTGCTGTGTATTAAGTCTATAAAACTGTATATAAAGTATATAAATAAAGTGCATTAAGTAATCATCGTATTCCAATTTCTTTCACTTTTCAACGAGTAACAGATGAGTGACTATTTTCCCATACAGACACAACACAGGCTATGCTTTCAGGCTTTTTGGATAAAATTTTCAGTAATAACCCAATAAGTTTACCATTAATTCCATGAAATATTCACAGGTTCCACCAGTATTAATAATTCCACCAGCTTGCTGTCTTGAATGATAATGGTATCAACTTTTTGTACAAGACTAGCAATTTTGGAAGGATGGCTTTAGTCAATTACATTAGTCCCAGTATCCAACTGGTATTTATTATATCAACCCTGAAAGGATGAAAGGCAAAGCTGATCTTAGTGGGATTTAAAAATGGAAAATGTAAAGAGCCAAAAGAAATGGGACTAAGCATTTTCCCCATACACTAATGATTCTGCCAGATGGTCAGAAATGTAGGAGGAGAGCTTAGTCGATTATATTGATCTCAGTACTTAACAAGTACTTTATTTTGTCAACACTGGAAGGATGAAAGGCAAAAGTCAATTTTGGTGAGAATACAAATGGGAAGATGATCTAGATCTATAATTGAATATCACAAAGTATTTTGTTCACCACTAATGATATATCAAACAATAATTGTTTCTAACATAGCCACAAGGATAGAAACTTGAAGGAGGAGGGGTTTAGTTGATTAAATTGATTCTAGTACTTGACTGATACTTTATTTTACTGACCTCTGAGAGATGAATATCAGTTTATTATTTTTTTTTATCTTCTATTTATTTATCATTTTATCTTTACTCGTTTCAGTCATTTGACTGTGGTCTTGCTGGGAAGACCTGTTTGTTTATTTTGTTCTTGTAGCAAATAAACAGATAACTGTAATCATTGCTTGCCCTTCATCTCTCTGGAAATTGATAAAATAAGTATGATTAAATAAAGTACCAAGAGAATGAAGTTCAATAAATTAGCCATTCATCTTCCTTCATACTGTATGGTATTGTAATGACCTTAAAACTCATTATTACCATTGTCATGTAATATCCCTTTATATGGCACCACTGTGATAATGAAAGAAATGGTTACTATTACTGAGTGCTGTACAAAATGCCTTGTGGTAGTTAATGATGTCTTTTTACATTCTGAGTTCAAATCTTGCTAAACTCAACTTTGCTGTTCCTCCTTCTTGGTTCAATAAAATAAAGCAGTAATCAAGTACTGAAGATTGATGTAATCAACTAGCTGCACCCCCATGAATCTGTAGCCTTGTGTTGATGTTAGAAATTATTATTTTTTTTTTTAAGGCAATGAGCTGGTAGGGTCATCTGTGTTTTGAACAAAATGCCTAGCAGAATTTTTTTCCAGCTCTTTACATTTCAAGTTTCCACCAAGGTCAACTTTGCCTTTCATACTTCTAGGGATCAATAAAATAAGTACCAGTTGAGCACCAGGGATCAATGTAATTGACTAACCCCACTCTTTAAAAGGACTGGCTTTGTGCCAAAATTTGAAACAAAGTGGTAAGCTGGTAAAATCATTAGTGTGTTGAACTAAATGCTTAGCAACATTTCTTCCAGCTCTTTATCTTCTGTGTTCCAATGAGGTCAACCTTGTCTTTCAACCTTTTGGAATAGATAAAATAAAGTACCAGTCAAGTACTAGGCTTCAATGTAACTAACTAACTGTACTTCCCTATAAAAGGCTGCTGGCCTTGTACCAAAATTTGAAACCATTATTACTAACATCATCCAACATAAATTCTGAGGTAGTAGTTTGACATCCAGTGAAGCCTGATTGAGCAGAGCTAGGATTAAAGACATCACAGCTGTGACCACCCTGTCATTTATTTCAGATGTAGCCTATACTCTCTCTCTCTTTCTCATATATATATATATATATATATATATATATATATATATATATATAAAAACAAAAAATAACTATACTGAAACAAAAAGAAAAGTTTAAGTCCTAAGACTGTAATTTTATGCTGCCTTTAATTTTATAAAATTAATAACTCATTAATTTCCTCAGCAGAGATGTGACGAGAATTCTAATGGACATGAAATTTCTCCTGTTATTATCAAAAGAGTTACCCTCTACCTCATATGGCGGTTGATTCACTCATTAAATCTGGTAGTATTTCATTACAGCAACCATTCTGTTGTTCTACTTCTACATTTATAATTTTCATGAATCTTTGGAAACATGGGTCTGGGAATAAGACTAATGTCCCTATCCAGACATTACCCTTAGTTTTGCATTTCTTTTCGTTTCCTTCTGATGGCTCTGCATCATTGAATCTCAGCTGACTCCTCTTTCAGTGTCATTGAATTACTTTAGCTGCCACACCACAATAACTCGCTAGCAGTCCCAGTGTATCAAAGATACAAATACTGTCACACTCTTGATTGACATAGTTCTCAACACTAAAGTCAAGAAGACCATTTTAGAAATCAGTAGAAGGATAACATTAACTCTTTTGATCCCAACCCACCTGAGATTACCTCTCGTCTTATGATACAAACTTCTTGCTTTAAAGTGATCTACAATAAACTCTTCCTACAAAATTTTAAAGTAAATTTATGTTCTAAAGACTAGTTTAATAAAGACAAAATTATTTTACTACATTCTTCATTATCTTCAAAAATTGAAACAAAGACAAAGTATTTCAATAGGAATATGGCAACAAAAGAGTTAAGAAAGTGTGAAGAGATGAATGGAGGGAACATTATTCCGGTGGTGGGAACCTGGTTGGGATCTCCAGTGAACCATTGTTTAGTTTCTATTATCTAACCAATGGATGTATGTAAACAGGCAGAGGCCAGGCCATGGCAAAGTGTTAGCTAACCTGCATCAATGAGGGTACAGTCATTAAGTATCTCTTATATCAGGAAGAATTGGCTCAGTCCTATCAGAAGCAACTATGAGTCAAATACAAATACAGGTTGGTGAATAAGATCACAAAAACTGCAAAATGAAAGGGGTTTGAAATAACAATCACACTGGATTGTCTGTCATGTAGGTTTACAAGGGATGCATTTGGATGTTAGGTGCAGTTTCCACCCAATGCTGGTACAGCCAGGAATAAGCCTGCAATTTGTTCTAGGAAGTATGGGGTGGGAGCACAAAGGATCTGTGACAATATAGTAAATCCCCGTTTTATATACCTGGTATATCAGGTATCCCTACAAGACACAGACCACCTCATATTACACTATCTGGTCACTTAATTCCAGAAGGAAATAAAATAATCCATGAAGATGACAAGGCATACATTGGTTGGATCTCAAATGGGGTTGTGAAAGTCACAATACAAAGCATTTACTTATTGTACTAATCACTAGGAGTAACCAGAAGAAAAGAACTCCTGTGTACTCAATTGAGCAGATCGGTGGAGTAGCTAAATAAATCAACAAACACTCTACTAGGGCAGTAGAGAGATGCTGGAATCAGCAGATCATAGGACAGATTAACTGTTGGTGTTTCGATTAGTTACCTCACATTCTGAATTCAAATCCCATCTAAGTCACAATTCTTCTGAAGTCAATAAAATAGTCTACATGTACTGGGGCTGGTATAATTGACTATAACCTTGAAGTTAGTGTACCTAGTATGACCCTAGTCCAATGACTAAAACCAGTGTAAGAGTCTCTCTCACTCTCTCTGTTTCTCTTCATGTGCCATGCATATTTTGTAGACATTGGTAATCATGGACATTCATGCCAAAGTTTGAAGATTCATGGAGTTTTTCTTGGGGAAAAATACAGCTATGATTTACTGCTGCCTTTTACCCTTCTATTTACAGTTTGCTCTGCTTGTCTTCTGCTCTTTCAAACTTACCCTTGAGGTACAGGACCTATGTAGCTTTTCAATGGAGACTGGTTTATGTGACATCCAGGTATATCTACACTATCATAAGTCTGTGTGATATGTCTAAGAGCCAATCCTCATTCAAGTCCTGTATGCCAGGTATTTCCCCCCTGGACAGGAGTGAACCTGGGAGTAGAGGTAACACCGTACTCCTGTAAGGGCCCAAGCCAGAGCCTCACCATTTAAATGTTTTACCCAACACAAGTTGAAAAGTAACATAATTAAAATGGGGGATCTTGTATTTTAAGGGGTAACTCTTATGACCATAATAGAAATAGGATGATTACAGTTATTTTATTTTTATGGATTAGACAAAGAGAGAAAGGCAGGCAGAAGATACTTGTCCACTGTGAAGTGGAATTGAACCCACAGCTTTGCACTTGCAAAATGAACTGCTAAATTATGCAGCTATATCTGGATGTTTGGACTGAACTACAGCTACTTGTGAAACACAGATCTGCTGAAACTGTTTTTACTCATGCTGTCCAACAATAACATTGATATTATGGTCGTTCAACTTGCTAGAAATAACAGCCAAACCTCCCTCCACTCTATTGTCCTACATAATGAAGGATAGAAAGAAAAAGACTAGAAGAGCTAGTTACCAGAAATCAAAGTGTTAGATTAAATATCATAAATATACTGTTTCATTCCTAGACAGTTAAAACGTTCAAATCATACTACTGTCAACCAAATCTCCCTCAAACCACATCCTACTCTTTTAAGGAAGAACACACATATTACGAGCTCAAAGCTCACCTAGGACATCTGTCTTTCATCCATCCGGAACAAATAAAATAACGTACTAGCCAAGTACTGGGGTTGATGGTATCGACTAATCCCTCCACCCAAAACTGCTAGCCTTGCGCTAAAATTAGAAAGAATTATTATAGGGTGGTGAACCGTCAGAATCGTTAACAAGTTGCACAAGAGGCTTAGAGACATTTCTTCCGGTTCTTTGAATTCTGAGTCCAAATTCTACCGAGGTCGACTTTACCTTTCATCTTTCGGGATTCGATAAAGTCAAGTACTGGAGTTAATGTAATTGACTTGCTCCCTTTCCCCCCAAATTGCTGGCCTTGTGCCTATAGTAGAAAGGATTATAATTATTTGATATCAACGAATCGCAAAATATATTAAGGCAGAAAAAAAAATAATAAACAAAACTTGAGACAGAGGCGTGATAGTTAAATCTCAGTAGCTTTTAATAATATCACTAAAATGCAATTATAAAAGTTCAATGAAAATAATAACTTTTTCTAAACCAAAGCACAACGCCGGGACATTTACTGGAGGAAATAGTCGACAAAACTGAATCCAAACACTTTATTTTATCAACAACGAGAGGATGAAAAGCAAAGTCGGCGGAATTTTACTTGAGAACGTAAAGGAGCCGGAAGGAATACCGCTAACATTTTGTCCGGCGCGCTAACGATTCTGCCTGTTCACCACCATAATAATAAAGTATATAGTTTTGACTAAACGAAGTAGAAACTCAAACATGAAGAATTTTTTTAATGGTAAAGTAAAATAAATTATATGAATAAACAGACGAAATGAATAAAAAGGTCCCACCCCAAAATAATTGCATCGGGAGTGACTTAAAAAATACTCAACTATCCTTCGATAATGAAAAGAAAATAAGGATTTCGTTTGCCTAGAGTTTTGATCTTGTAAAAACATATAAACGGTAAGGTAGTTGGTTAATTAGAGGAATGGTAGATAATAGAATGGTAGATAATGTGGAATACCTAGACTATAAATGACAATGGATTGTTTCTTAACGGAAAGTGATCTCGTCGCAGTTTTCGAAGAAACGAGTAAAAGAGTATATTACCGCTATCTAATAATAACAATAACATTATGGATATAAGTAAACATAAAATCTTTTATATACATATATATAACTACTAAATGTTTCTAAGTTACGCTCTAAATGTAAACACACACACATATATATATATATATATATATGCGAGAGTATGAGGCCATCTGAGAGAGGCAAGAAACCGAAACTTCGAAGTTATTATCAACCCTTTCTTTGCAAGAGTTTAATAAACAGGTACTCTACTAAAAAGGATTTAGTAATCCTTCAGTTTGATGTTAAGTATTTATACACACACACACACACGAATGCATACCCTCACTCATATGCATATATATGTGTATACATACAAATATTATTTACATAAATATATGTGCGTGTATAATTATACGCATACACAGATAGAGGGAGTAGCCACATTAGTACAGAAATGGTGAATCACATACAGAAAGAGACAAGAGATATGATTTTACAGAAAATAATATAAAGACAGAAATACAGATAAAGTGAAAAACAAGAACCATAAGATAAAAATGAAGGAGACGTGTTTAACTGAAGAATGAAAGACAAATAGTGAGAGAAAGAGCAACAGAGGAGAGGGACTTACATTTTTATCTCGATATTAACGTCCAGGTCACAACTGTACACATAACACAACCTGTCTGGAACATCGGCCATGGTTTAAGAAAATAAGGGAGAGGGTAATTAGTACAGAATGGATGGTGAAAGATACTTGATAACCTCTAATGTTTCTCTTCACAATCAGCAACACATAGTGTCAGTAACGGATTGTCACCAAGTGTTTGTCTGTTGGCGAGTCGCCATCATGACAGGGGAGATAACTGAGATAACTATACATCGCAACAGTCGTCACTGTATCGATAACTTCCCCCTTAAATTACTCAATCTTGTGGAATGTATTCTCTCTATCTCTTTCAATAGTGCACTCTTTCATTTCATCCTTTTCTTATTTTCTCTTTCGCTCCTTCTCTCGGTAGTCTTCACTTTCATTTCTTGCCCTCTTTGAAAAAGAAATGGAAAGAAGGCACCCATTGACTTTGATTGTTCCGCTCTTTCAGTTGTGATTATGACAGAGTAATGCCATCTTTGATCTTGTTTCAGCCATTAGATTGTGGCTAGGCTGGGGCACTGCCGTAAGGAATTTTAGGCGAACTAATCAATCCCAGTACTTATTTACTTTTTAAGCCTAGTAATTATTCCATCCGTCTCTTTTGTTAAACCGCTAAGTTACAGCGGTGTAAATATACCAACACCAGTTGTCAAGAGGTGGGGAGGGGACAAACAAACACAGATACAAAGAGACACACACACAAACACACATCCATACGATGAACTTCTTTCAGTCTTTGTCAATCAAATCCACTCACAAGGCTTTGGTTGGCTTAAGGCTGTAGCAGAAGAAGCTCGTCCGAGGTGTCACACAGTGGGAGTGAACCCAGAACCGTGTGGTTGGGAAACAAACTTCTTACCACACAGCCGTATCTGCACCTATGCCATGACATCTATTTCAGTATTTCCCTCAGTATTTATTGAATGAGAGAGCTCAATGTCTCCTGTTGTCATCAATGTCTCCTGTTTAGAAGCAGAAGAGCAACATCGACAGCAACAGGCTAGGTTGGATAAGAGGTGATCCCAGTCATTTTTGAAAGAGCTGACATTTACTCCTCGTATTTACTAAACGTTTTGAGAAAGAATGTGGGCACAGTATGCTACTGCTGCTGCTTCATGCTCAAGCTTGATGGGGCTGGGCTCATCCCCCGTTAGATGTCCCAGAGACGTCATCATAATAGAGCTGACCAGGTCCATCAGTGCTCTCCATCACTGGCAGTCCCATGCTAGCCCCTCTGCAGCCTATGTAATATGGTAGAATGCTAAGAAGTTTGCTTCCTGATCATGAAATCCAGGGTTCAGTTTTGCTCAGTGATATCTTGGGCAAGTGTCAGGACTATATATTTTGAGTGAAATAGGATTGATGGAAATTGTGTGGAAGCCCATCAAGCAATCCAGCCATGTCACAGATTGTGTTACACTGATCCACCTGAGTATTACATTGAGGTTACATGTATCTGTGGAATACTCTGCCACTTACATGCCAAATCAATGAATTTGGTAGATCAGTTGATTGAATGGATGAAAAATCATGATTGGAAATTCAAATCAAAATCCTTTTACTATTGAGGAATATGAAAGATGTGTTATCTTTTAAAACCTGGGCTGTTGTGGTACCTTGAGAGAGAGAGAGGAGGGAGAGTAGGAGAAAGGGACAAAAAAGGAGAGAGAAAGAAAGAGAGAGAGAGGAGAAGAGGAAGAGAGAGAAATTGCAGAAAAATGCAATGGTGCCCAATTTGATGATGTACATAGTTTTCAATGCCAAAGTTCAGTGTAGTCCCACCAGAAATTTCCAGATATAGATCACTGCATATCCCTCCCTTCATCACTCCAAATATCATAACCTGTGAAGTTCAGTTTCTTCATAATACAGAGAAGGTGTTTAAACCTCCAAGGTTGGGTTCCGTACCCTTTGTAGGTGTCTCTGTTATGAGAATGATGAGGAGTTTCTTACAACTAAATAATTAAATGTAAAGCTAATAAACAATCAAAATTTTACTAAATAAATAAACAGGAGATGTTAAATCAATTAGTGCCCCATTAATAATTTGCAAAACTGGATGAATTTCCCTCAATAAACAAAATATATTTATATTTAAAAAACTCATAAAGACTGTCTCCATGATACAATATCAGAAAGAAGTGCTTAATTACCAAGCTATTAGTTTATAAACTAATGAACTAATAACAACTAGATCTACATGTCAGAATTGGGATGGAAGTGTGAGGTACACCATATACTGTGTACATGTTTTTGCTATAGTTTCTGATTTTTTAAATTAACCTAAATAAAAGTAAATTATGTTATATGTAAACAAGCATAAGTTTGTTTTTGAAGCACTGAAATGTATTGTAGTACAAGTAGAAAGATATTATTTTCAACGTGTAAATACTGATTGAACAGCATATAACAGATAAAATCCTTACAGAGCAGTGAAATCTGTTAGCAACCAGCCATGAGAATCGAACTCACATCTGCTCTGTAAGGATTTTATCCTATTCATGCTGTTCTATCAGTATTTACGCATTGAAAAATATATCTTTCTACTTGTACTAAATAAGAGTACATCTACATAAAAGGTACTGAGCTCATGATCATAAGATTGTGGTTTCAATTCTTGGACTGGGCAATGCTTTGTGTTCTTAAGCAAAATACCTCATTTCATGTTGTTTCAGTCGACTTAGCTGGCAAAAATGAGTATTCCATTGGCATCCTGTCCAGCGGGGAATATATACACCACAGACACCAGGAAACTGGCCCTATGAGTCTATATGACTCTGGAAGGAGTTTTATCTTCTTTTTTTTTATAGATTACATATCATCATCATCATCATCATCATTTAATGTCCATGTTCTTTACTGGTATACATTGAACTTTTTGACAGGATCTGATACGTCTGAAGACTGCATTGTGTTCCAATATTTGCTTTGGCACTGTTTCTACAAGTGGATGCCCTTCCTAACGCTAACAGCTTTTCAGCATGTACTGGGTACTTTTTTTTTCATGATACCAGGACTAGTGAGGTCACCATGAAACCTGTAAGATTAAAACCTTTTTAGCTGAGTGATGTAAAAGTAGAGATAGAGATGGCTTTATGCTAGGAGATGAGAAGTTAAAGTGTGAGAGAAGGGAGCCTGAACAGAACAGGTTTCTTGCTGTAGGGGAGCTACACAGCTGCTCACATTATGGATGAGTGAGTGGGAGTGGCTAGGATGGAGCTGGAAAGAGACAGAAAAACAGTGGTGATGAGGTGTCAGGGTGGATCATCAAGTTGTGATTGGAAACTATGAAAAGTGGGGTTTAGAGAGAGGCAAGACATGGTATGAGCACAAAGCACAGAGAGTGGCTGAGTTGGAGACCAGCAAAATCCTATGGGATTTCTCAATCCAAACAGACCAGGTGTTTGAGCACAACAGGCTGTACATAGTGGTGGTGGATAAGGCAAACAACATATGTTCTATAATTGACTTTACTTACCCCTTTGATACCCAAATAGTTAAGAAGGAAGGCGAAACAATAGATATATATAAAACCCTCTTAGATATGACATATTTGACAGTGAAAACTGAAGGTGAAGATAATGCGAATTACTACTGGATCCTTCGGGACAGAATCAGAAGGCATCAAGAGGAATATAAAAGTAATGAGAATATAGGGCCCAGTAAACTTGCTGCAAAAGTCTGCCTCCTTGGCATTGCCAGAATCATCAGGAAAGTATTAGATAGTTGAAAAGAACAGATAGCATGGTACTGTAGGCTGCAGGTAGCAAGCCTACCATGCATGTAAAACTCCAGGAGTTCCAACAAAACCTGAGTTAAAATAATAATAATAATAATAATAATAATAATAATAATAATACAGTAAACATAAGAGCACCACAGCAAACCACAGCACATACCCAAGGTGCACAGAGCTGCGCTCGGTAGTGAAGTGAAAGCACGTTATAAAAATAAAACTACTGAACAATAATAATAATAATAATAATATAATAATGATCATTTCTATTATAGGCACAATGCCTGAAATTTGGTTGGAGGTGGGGGTTAGTCAATTATATCGACCCCAGTGTTTCATTGGTACTCAATTTATCGATCCCAAAAGGATGAAAGGTAAAGTTGACATCGGCAGAATTTAATCTCAGAACATAATGGCGAGCGAAATACCACTAAGCATTTCATCCAGTATGCTAACAATTCTGCCAGGTTGCCACCTTAAATAATAAATAGTAATCGTTTCTAGTACAGGCACATACTATACTGAAATTTTGAGGAAGGTTAGTCAATTACACCAATCCTAGTGCACAATTGTTGATTATTTTATCTATCCTGAATGGATGAAAGGCAAGGTTGACTTTGGTGGACTTGGAACTCAAAACAAAGGATGAACAAAATGCTACCAAGCATTTTGAACAATGTGCCTACAATTCTGCCAGCTCTTGCTTCAGATAGTGGGGAACTGCTGCTGTGAAAAACCACATTCTTATCATCATCATCATTTAAAGCCTGTTTTCTATGCTGGCATAGGCTGGATAGCTTGACAGGAACTGACAAGACCAAGGGCTGCACCAAGTTCCACAGTCTGTTTTGGCTTGGTTTCTACAACTGGATGCCTTTCCTAACCACAGAGTGTAATGGGTACTTTTTACATGGCACCATCAACAGTGCATTTTATGTAGCCCCAGTACCAGTGCTTTTTATGTGGCACCAGCACCAATGCTTTTTACATAGCACTTTGGTTTTAAGATATCAATTCTGTTGTGGTGGGTGGGTCAACTTAAGAACAGCAATGTGCCATATACCTGGTCCTCAGTATTCTCCTTCATAATGCTTGGCATTTTGCCATTGTCTTTCAATACTTTGTTCCATATCTTCCTCGGTCTTCCTCTTCCACAACTTTCCTTCACTTTAAATGATTGGCAGCTGTTTATGTAATTGTCCTCATCCATCTGTATCACATGATCAAACCAGCACACTGCATATAATCCCTCTGATGCCTAACTTTTCTCTCAATACACTGGTGCTCTGTCACACATGTACACTGACATTGCACATCCAGTGGAGCATACCAGTTTCTCTCTAGTCTTTGTGTATCCACTTTGTTCATGGCCCACATCTCACTACCATGTAGTATGCAGTTTGTACACAAGCATCATACAATCTTCCTTACACTCAGAGAGAGAGGGGGAGAAAGAGAGGGAGAGTGAGAGAGAGAGAGCAAGAGAGACCATTGGTTGTCAACAGAGGTAGAAGCTCTTTGAAGTTTCTCACTTTGCTGCAATGACTAATGACTCTTTATTCAACCGAGTAGACAGCAGTTACAATTTTGCAGTCATGAACCCTTAGAGATATTTTCTCCTGTTGTGATGACAGCGTATTCACAGAGCCCCCATAAACAAATATTTTGTAATAACTACAGTATTGTTCTTCTAGTGTATAAACTTTTCTGTGTTTTAAATTGAAGACCAATATGGCAAATATTTTGTTACTATTAATTGTTTGCGAGGTGTTATCACTAATTTACATGCAACAAGGCAAATATCTTGTGACATTATGAAATTCAAAGTCCTCAGTGAGATTTAAACTTCAAAAATTAAGCTGCCTTGTATCTATCATTAATTATAATTGGGATGTAAAATCTTTGAACATGTTGTTTATCTCTTAATAATACCAACGAGATTTACTTTCTAAAACATTTCATCAATTATTTTTAAAAAAATAAACAAGTAAGATAGTACAAAATTTCTATAAAGGACCATGGGATTTGTTAGGGGTAAATAAAATATCTATATCATTAGTACTTATTTTATTGACTACGTGTGATTTGAACTCAGGTGAAGGTAAAGTATGTGTACACCACCCATTCTTGGTGTCTTTTGTTTTTTCAAAAATTTATTTTGATCTCTATGCTGACGATATAAGCGAATACAGTTCAACCTCAGTTGAAATGACCATTTTTTATTTTGTAATTCATATTTATGATGAGTGTATTTAGAAACTTTATCACCCCAACCTTATTTTTTTCCCAAATTTCTTTGGGTTCCTGGTTTTGATATAGGAGATAAGGATTTTACCCCCAAAACACGTTTCCAAAATGTTAATAAACCCTCCCCACCCCAAATTTTTAATTTTTAACATTTTTCGAAATTTTTTTTAATCCACGTAGAAAAATAAAGATTATGAATCTTCAAGAATTAAAAAAAAATTTCTAAAAGAAACACTCAAATCCCCATCCCCAGCCTTCACCCGTCACCTCCAAACATTTTCGTTTTAGTTTTTTTGAAAGCTGGGAAGTTTTCTTCCAAGAAATAATGTCGTTTAGCTGTTGTTTCTAGCATGTCGGGATTTCTGGTGGTGGTCTGATATTTTTGACGTCTGCTATTTCAGTAGAATTTTATGCATGCGTGAAACATCAATAGAAAGTGAAATATTCTGAGTTTATATTTTTTTGAAAGCGGGATAGGTGATGGCTGGAAAGGGCATTGAGTGTTTCTTAAAGAAAGATTAAAAGTTAAAGAAAAATTTCCCAGATTCGTAATCTCTCTATTTTTCTACGTGGATTAAAAAAAAAATTCGAAAAAAGTTAAAAATTAAGAAATTGGAGTGAGGTGGGGGAAAATTAAAATTTTGAATACATGATTTTGGGGCAAAATCGTATTCTCCTATATCGAAAACATAGAAATCCGAAAAAATTACTGAAAAAAAACTCACCGTGTATATATGTGTGTGTGTGTGTGTGTGTGTATGTGTGTGTGTGTAATTCGCTCTCAGTCATATAAAGAATCTTGCGAACAAGATACAAAGACCAAGAAAGGTAACTCTGATTGTTATTGTGGTTCATTAGGACCAATGACATCATTCTACTTCCGTTTCTACATCAAAATGGCCACCGGTATAGATGATGTCTTGAAACATTCGGTGCACACTTTGGTGTTTCGCTCACTAAAACGCACCCATGACATGTTCCTGTCTGACCAGAATTTTATACCCACTATCGATGAAAAATGCGAGAAACTATGGGCCAATATAAAATTACGCAGCGAATACAGCATGGTAAAAGATATGCCGCGACCCGATCTACCGCACTCGAAAAAGCTTGCAGAACACATCGGAGGTTCCAACTCGGCCAATTCCAGCGATCAAGATGGGGACCAAAATCAGATAGAGTTCCGAAAAACCGTGCTATCCGATGGATCAGTTGTATCCACACCTGTGTCAAACTCGATGCAATTGGCTACTTATGACTCTAAAAGTTCGGACCAGAATTCAAAAATGCTAACTGGCTTGAACCAAACATTAATTCCCCGTAAAGCACCTACCATGCCCAAACCGGAATGGCACCCTCCTTGGAAGTTGTATAGAGTGATATCTGGCCATTTAGGCTGGGTCCGTTGTATATCCGTGGAACCCAAAAATGAATGGTTTGTTACGGGCGGTGGTGACCGCGTCATAAAGATTTGGGACTTGGCCAGTGGCACTCTAAAGTTGTCACTGACGGGACACATCAGTTCCGTGCGTGGTGTGTGCGTCAGTCCTCGCAATCCTTATCTCTTCTCTTGCGGCGAGGATAAACTGGTGAAGTGTTGGGATCTGGAGTACAACAAAGTGATTCGTCACTATCACGGACATTTGAGTGCTGTCTACGGTTTGGACATTCACCCTACAATCGATGTTTTGTTGTCGTGCGGACGTGATGCTACGGCTCGTGTGTGGGACATGCGGACAAAGGCGTGTGTCCATACCATGACTGGACATACGAACACTGTAGCTGTCGTCAAATGTCAAGCAGCCGAACCACAGGTAAACTAAATTGGTGGCGCTTCTATTTTATACAAACATTTAGTCAACGTTTTGTTTTTGGCTTTGGTGAGACGACTCGGAACATTCACGATGTGAACTTTCCGAGACCTCTCTCCCACCCCCGTCCGCAAGCGCGCAATTTTTTTTTCATATTCGTTTAGAGGAAGTTGTTTTACACATATAACACCTAAGTCTTTCCAAACCCACTTCTTACTGTCCCGAAAAGGGAAACGCATACTATATAATGTGGGATCGTTCATAGGTCGGCATAACATTTTTCTGAAAGTTATGACCTCCCAAAGTCTGGGGGGTAAAACCCTGTAGTTATGCCCATAGGTCTTCTGAATCAGTTTTGATCTACGGTTAAACAACAACCACAGTAAACGATTTTTTTAAATGTTTGTATTCTCTTTCACTTAAACGTCCCCTTGTATTTTTTACTGTCCCCTCAATGAACAATGAGAGACGATGTAGCATGACAGTTTTCTTTTCAAACATCACTAGTTTTGCTGCCCTGTTTTCTTATGCTGTTTTTAAAGCACCTCAACTCTTTCCATTCCATTCTCATGTCCACCCTGATCCGGCAGATCTATTATCATCATATTTTTTGGCGGCAATAATTGCAGTTCAGTGCCCTCTCTCCGACTTTGCTTTGTCATAATTCTCTAAAATACATAGTCTAAGATGAAATTCTGCAGAAATACGTTTACCAAAGTGTTGATATTGATATTTCAAACACAGAGATCTAAGAGGGGAAGTGAAAAATGCTAAAGTTATGGAAATTAGTGGTAACAGGATTAAATGGGTGATAATGATCTGAAACTCCTCAAAAAAAAAAAAGTAAATAAAAAAAATATATAAATGCATGGCTGTGTGGTAAGAAGCTTGCTTCCCAACAACATGTTTCTGGTTCAGTCCCACTGTGTGGCACCTTATGCAAGTGTCTATTCTACCATAGCCTTGGATTTTGTAGATGGAAAATGCAATGAGTCTGCTGTGAGTTTTTGTGTTTGTTCCCCACCACTGCTTGACAACCAGTGATGATATGTTTACATCCCTGTAACGTAGTAGTTTGGCAAAAGAGACTGATAGAATAAGTACCAGTCCTAAAAAAAAATAAGTACTAGGGGGTGACTCGTTTGATTAAAAAATTCTTCAAGGTGGTGCCCCGGCATGGGTGCAGTCTAGTGGCTGAAACAAGTAAAAGATGATTGTAATTTATACCCTCAATGACCTATCTGCAAAATTTCCTTTAAAAATATACATTTTTCAGAAAATTATAAGGAAACAAAAGTCAGACTAGAGAGTGGTGATGCACTAAACTGTAGTTATGTCTCTTTTATTCAGACACTCTATATCTAGAACTACATTATCTAATGCCTCCTGTTTTAAACTGCTAACAGTATGATTTGAGAGATATTTAGCAGTTATGTGAAGCAGTTCCAGTGAGTACACGTGGGCTCACTCATTTGCTTGTCTCTCATTTTTTCTTGTGTAACACCAAGAACAGAATAAAAGAAACATTAATTTGATTAGGGTCTGGAGGCATGTAAAAGCAAAAGTTTACTAGAAAAGGGTATGTGGAGTTTATAAAAATGTAAAGAATTAAATTTTCTGATGGCTGGACATGATTAGGGAAGATCTCCAGTGGTTCAATGTCATCTTGGAGGATGCAGAGGCGCTGCCAATGATGGGAAGCACTGGTGAACCTGGTTGGCTCTATGCCTGATTACGTCTCTGGGACCACCTAGGATGTCCCCATCAAGCAAGAGCATGAAACAAAGCAAGCAAGTTATGTGTGTACTGTTTTCTCAACATCACATGATACATATGTCATTCAAGTGATGCTGTTCATTTCCAGTCTTCCATGAAAATTGTCTGACCATAGGAAAATATTGCCTTGCCTGGGAACAAGTGAGGGTTGGTGGCAGAAAATATGCCTCAAAATTCTGACGGACTTATGCAGCATGGAAAGGTAGATGTTAAATGATAATGATGATGATGATGTTTCTGAGGTTGTAGAGGGTTCAGTGGCAGCAATCTACAGGCCTACCTGTCTTATTCAAAACCCCTTATTCAGTGATGGAACATATGCCTACCCATCTCTTTCCCTTCGTTAACAATAGAATTATGTGAGATCACAACAGTCCTGTACACATGTATACTGCCTCTAGAGTGAAACCATTTACCATTTATTATAACAGGTGGAGAGAATGACATCTGCATTGTAAAATATGTGTGGTTGGATGGAAACTAACTCCTTGTAATTACAGATTACAAATTTTTTGCACTTCACCCAGGGGATGACAACTTCCCCCCCATACTTACCACATTGTTACCAACGCTTCATGTCAACCTGCTCTTTTGTTACCATTCATATCTCTTTTAAAATATACCATCTTTGTTTCAGTTAATCATGAAAATAAGGAAGAATTTTGTAAAATAACTTGATTAAAAACTGAGGCTGAAATCATGTGATTTGATAAGTCCTGGCAGCAGAAGTAGTGGTGATTGTTGCTGGTGATAGCTATGATGTACTTTTGTGCACCAAATAACTATATGAGAGTTATTTCTCTTAGTATATATCACAATATTTGTGTGTTCTAATGCAACATTGATTTGGCTGTTATTAAGCTAGCATTTGGAGTGAAAAATGAAAATTTGATGGAAGGTTTCAATTTAGATCACCTTAAAACAAGAAATTCTTATCATAGAACTTGGGTGGTCTCAAATAGGCTGGTATCAGAAGGATTACTTACACTTCTCCCATATTAATTTTGGTTCCTCACAGTTACCAATACTTTAGTTACACCCTCCCATTCTACTTTTGGTGGATGTAAGATGGCTCAGTAAATAAAGTAGAGTATTATCTGCTGAGTAGGTGCTAATTTCAAATCTAAAACTAGCATTTTATTGAGTATCTGGTCAGAACACTTTATTTTGCACCACCTCAGTTCAGTTAAGAAATTGGCTTTACTAGATCTTCATGCACTATGCTTATCTTTCCCTCTCTAATCATATCCTCCCTGCCTGCATCCACATGAACTCCCTACTTATGCATCCTGAGCAGTCCTGTACCATCCCATTTATATTCTCATCTTCATACTTTGAGAGTATGCCACGGCACATTGCCACCATCTCTCTCTTTTGCTCTCTCTCTCTCATTCTCTTTTATTCTCACTCATTCGCTCTCTCCTTCTGACTGGGGTAACCATGTATATCCATTGCAGCAAAACACCTGTTTCTTTCCCTCTGTTGTAGACTAACATTTCATCGCCTGGCACAAAGCTACCTCCTTCAATACCACTCCTCTCTCAAAGGATCTTTGTTTTGCAAGCTACTTGGTGACCTCACTGGTGCTAGTGTCATGTAAAAAGCATCCACTCCACTCTGTAAAGTGGTTGGTGATAGGAAGGGCATCCAGCCATAGAAACCATGCCAAAGGAAACTTGCCAGTGCTGGTACCATGTAAAAAGTATGCTGTCCACTCTGTAAAGTGGTTTGCATTAGGAGGGGCATCCAACCATAAACACCATGTTGAAGCAGACCCCCTCACGCTCCTATGGAACATCTCTTTCTATCCCCATCCACTGCTCCCTGTGGTTAGGTCCCCCCTCTCTCTCACTCTGTCTGTCTCGCCTTCTCGCTAACTCTCTCCTTTCCTTCTTTGTCCTAACTAGGGTAGCGAAGTATCTCCTCTATGTTAAGACAGCTATCTCTGTCCCTCTATCATGCTCTAACCTTTTGCCTGGCACACGGTCCACATTGTGCCCAGATTTGTTAATTCAGGGGAAAAAATCATATCTCTGGTTAGAATAATCACCTGATAGTGGTTGACGGCTCGTTTGAACCACAGTTTAAGGGCTATCAGCTGGAACCAAAATTATTTGTTTTTTCTTTGTTTATGGGGTCTGGGTCCAAATAACCAAATCAGAGCATATTGACCAAGATTGTCTTTTTGGTGTATTGCAGTTAAAAATGATTATCTGCAAGATCTCACGAGCTATCAATCAAGGATAACATCCATTACATCTTCAGAAGAATGTCTATCATGTTGCATACAACAATTGCTTTGAAATGTCTCAGCCCAAGTTGTTCTGTTTGTGGTGAAGTTAGTCACACAGCTCGTTTTTCAAAATATAAGAAGGTGTCTGCTTTGACAGAAGGGCAATCAAGAATCAAATCACTATATTGCTGACTGGTCCTTGTTATGCATATTTATTGTTTGACATTGTTGTTTCAATATTTGTGGTGAATAATAAGTGATCAATTTTCACAATTTAGTGCAAATGATTCTGATTTTTTTTGTGAATCATAGAGAGGGAGTTTCATTGTATTTTCTCCTTTTGCAGGAAGGGTATACTATGGTAAAGTTTCAATCTAAGGATTTGTTGGAAATATTCTATTTTTGTTATCTTGTATTTTGGCCCTTCTTCAATTTTGGTGTAAGCAAGGCAAAATCCTCTAAGTTGGAATTTAACCTTCCTAATCAGATTTTTACCCCATAAAATAGGCTAAATATTAAAAAAAGTGCATCTAAAATCAAATATTTCAAGAAATTTATTAGGTTCTGACTCTATTTTATGTTTCCTGTTTTTATACATGTTTAATCACTTTGGGGGTCAATAACTACCAATTTTAGCCAATTTTGGCTGGTTTTGATGTTTGTTAACCAAATTGGAATTATACTTTCTGTATGGCCTTTTAACCCCTTTGAACTGATTTTCTCCCCACAGTTTTCCTAAAATGTTGAGGATGTCAAATATGTTAGTCCTTAATGTATCAAAATCTGTCATTTTTAACAAAAATTATCAAGTTTGATGGAGTTTTACCAGAAATTTAGATATTTTTCATGCATCCCTTATTTTCTCAAATTTCTCCAATTTATGTTGGCCTATGCACTCTAGGCTGTAGCTTGACTGAAATACAATAAAAATTACTTCTAAGTAAATTCAAACAGAGGCTAAAAGTCTTTTTTGTGAAAGAAAATATGTTCAGTCTTATGATACTAAAAAAAAAAACAAAAAAAAAAACGTAAATTTCCTTAAATTGACCAACTTTAAAGAGCTATAAAAATTGAACCATACATTATTTTAACCTCAGGTTTTTTGCTATGTAATCTCATGAGTTTAGATGGTAGATATGGGGAGATATAGAAAATGATAGCTGATAAGAGAGGTGCAGGATGGAGTGTAGCAGAGGGCAAAAAGGGCAGTGGCTGAAGGCACAGAAAGGAGGTAATTGGTTGAAATGGGGTGAATAGGGATGATGAGGAATGGAAATAGATTGGGGTTGGTCAAGACTGTTTTGGAGGGTGTGGGATGTAATATGTGCGATATTGCTCACAAAAGAGTACGGCAGCTGCATAGTACCATAAACTGGGGGAGTTGGTGGTGATATGTCAAAGAGAGAGGAGCGGAGATACAGCTTGGTATGTACAGGTTTATCTGAATGGTTATTGGAGTTTGTTTATGAAATTATTATTTTCTGGTACTGATAAATCTCATATCAAATTTTCTTTCTCTTTTCTAATATTTACATCTACATTACAACTTTAGTCAATTTAATATCTGACATTCAAAAATAAGACACCGGGTGTTCAGAAACATGTTATAGATATAAATATTTAAGAAAATGCACATCTCTAAAGAAGAGGTTGCTAATTGGTAATAGAACATTTGCTGTACAGAGTCCAAATAAATTAAAGCATGTTTAAATTAGATATGTAAATATTTTTTGAAAATTGACCAACTCTAAAAAAGAAGTTGGCAGTCTGAAATATGGCAATCTTATAAAGTTGTATTTTTTTTTACATTTATTTTTCTTTCTGTTTATCTCCGCAGGTAATTACTGGTAGTCATGATTGTACAATTCGTCTTTGGGACCTGGCAGCTGGACGTACCCGTGCTACACTTACCAATCACAAGAAAAGCATTCGATCATTAGTCCTTCATCCAACCAAGTATTCTTTTACATCCGGTTCCCCTGACAACATCAAGCAGTGGAAGTTTCCAGATGGCAACTTTATCCAGAACTTGACTGGACACAATGCCATCATCAACACTCTTGGCATGAACTCTGACAATGTTCTGGTGTCTGGTGCTGATAACGGCACAATGTATTTCTGGGATTGGAAGACAGGCTATAACTTCCAGAGGATCCAAGCTGCTGTGCAGCCAGGCTCTATTGATTCAGAAGCTGGTATCTTTGCCTGCACCTTTGATCATAGTGGAAGTCGGTTAATTACTGGGGAAGCTGACAAAAGTATAAAAATTTACAAAGAAGATGAGAAGGCATCTGAAGAAACTCACCCCATTAACTGGCGACCTGACATTCTTAAAAGAAAGCGATATTAGTCTTAGTTTTTGCCATTTTCAGTTGATCATATTCATCTTACATTTTTATATTCATAAAATATTTTATAAATCATTTCAAACTGGATTATATTGCTTTGTTGTCATTGAATGGTAGTCTGTAGAAATCGTAGCAGACCAAAATGCATTACAGCATCTATTTTCTTCCCATTAGTGTGAAGGTGCATGGGCTAGTGGTTAGAGTGTTGCACTCATGATTGTGATGTGGTTTTGATTCCTGAACTGGATGGTGCATTGTGTTTGTGAGCAATACACATCATTTCACATTGCTTTATTTATTTCAGCTGTAAATGACTTCCAGCTATAGCTGGGAAGTTAACCCTTCAGTGGACCATCATCCTGTTCAGGGATTAATGTTGTAATCTCAGTCTTTTATATGCTATGGGAATAGGGTTAAGCTCCAGCCTCATGAGTTCTAGTGTCCATAACAGACCTAAGTCTAAGAGTTCAGAGTTCAAGCCTTGCTGGAATTGACTTTGTTTCAAATCTCAGGCGTCAATATAAAATAAATACATGCTTAGGGCTGAAGATCAGGGTAGGCTTAATCTGCCCATGTTGTGTGTGTCTCTCTGTATGTAAATATGTGTGTGTTTATATATATATGGAGAATATATAGGAAGATTTGTTTGGGGGGTTTGAAAATGCACCTGAATTTGAAAAGTGTGTAGTTGTTTTTAAATAGATTTATTCACATACATACCAAACTAGTTTCAACAATTTTTTGTTTATCAAAGGTACAAATATATATAAAACAAGGGGATTTTAACAGAGTTTAAATAAAATCAAATGTTCACTTAAATTGAATGAGTTTCAAAACGCCGGTGTTAAAACGGAGGTAGCTGATGAAGTAGAATGTTCTCTATGTGGCTTGTGTGTTTTCTCGTCTCTGTTTTGTTTGCAATGTCCTGTACTCAGATATGCACCTATACATACAGGTGGATGTCGGTATGCACATACCTGTACGTATATATGCATATACTCTTTTACTATTTGTTTTTATATATATATATATATATATATGTATATATCAGGCTTAGTAAAAAGTAAGCAACGTTTTCTAACATGAAATTCATCACAATATATTTCAACAATGCAGAAATTTTATTCATCAAAGTAAGTACCATTACAATCAACACATTTTTGCCAATGAGTTACAAGTTTGTTTATTCCGTTAACATAAAAATTTGGTGTTCTGGAACTGATGAACTCTCTGAATGCACTTTCAGCATTGGTTTGATTTTTGAACTCCTCTCGCAGGAAATCATCAAGGTACTTGAAAAAGTGGTAGTTGGTAGGAGAAAGGTCTGGGGAATAAGCTGGGTGTGTGTGTGTCTGTGTTTGTACCCTCACCATCACTTTACAACTGATGTTGGTGTATTTACATCCCTGTAACTTCGTGGTTTGGCAAAAGAGACTGATAGAATAAGTACGAGGCTTTCAAAGAATAAATCCTGGGGATGATTTGCTCGACTAAAGGCGGTGCTCCAACATGGCTGCAGTCAAATGACTGAAACAAGTAAAATAATAAAATACTATGCCATTTTAATCCCAAGCAATGCCACGTATCTCTGCTAGAATATACAGATATGTGTGTGTGTATGTATGTATGTATCATCACAATCATTACTTAGTGTCTGTTTTCCATGCTGGCATGGATTAGACAGTTTGACTGAAGCTGGTAAGCTGCACCAGGCTCCAGTCATCTCTTTTGATTTGGTTTCTCTGGCTGGATGCTGTTCCTAACATCAACCACTTTACAGAGTATACAAGGTGCCTATTATGTGTCACCAGCGTAATGGACATGTCATAGCCACAGCTTTCAAACTGAAACTAGTTAAAGTGTATGTATATATATATATATATATATATATAAGAATTCTTAAATATACTCAAATACCCAAAATTTCAAGGAGTTCCTGCCTTAAAAACAGGAACTAAACCACAGTTATTTTGTGTTCTTTGCTACATTGGTTTCTATTAACCCATTTATTCTATCAGAAGAATTTTTATTCATTAAGATAGAAGAAATACACATAATTATATATATATATATATGTCTGTATGTATATTATCATTATCATCATTGTTTTAACATCCACTTTTCCATACCTGTATGGGCCAGACATAATTTGTTGAGGTAGATTTTCTGTAGCTGGATGTCCTTGTTATCAACTGTCACTTGTTTCCAAGCTGGATAATATTGTAATTTTTCACCAAGGCCGACATGTATTTCATGAACAACATTGCTTGCATGATAATGACACTTGTCTATAACTGTCATGTGACGTCAAACATAGATATGCACACACACATACACACGTACATACATTTATTTATAAACACTGTCCAACACATGCCAGCATGGAACATAGGACATTAAACAATGATGATGATGACACATTGATACAGTAGGCTTCTACACAGTTTCTATCTACTAAATTCACTCACAAGGCCTTTAGTCAACTTGGGGTCATAGTAGAAGATACTTACCCAAGGTGCCATGCAATGGGACTGAACCTGAAACCATGTGGTTAGGAGACACTTCTTAACTACACAACCATACTTTATATGTATATGTTTGTGTCTTGTTTATTGTTTTCATGCTGATTAAAAACAATCTTTGACAAAAACATGCCTGGCCATTGAACTGTTGAGTTGTTCAATGCACTAGGGGTAATAATATCTTACTTGGTCACAAGTGAAGTCTGGCATTGAGAAGACCGTTCAGCTTTAGAAAATCTACCTCGGCAAGTTTCATCTGTATGTCAGTACCTCTCTCCCTAGTTGAGGGCTCTTGTCCTACAAGTTATTTGGTCACTTTACTGCTGCTGGTGCCACATAAAAAGCACCCAGTACTCTCTTTAAAGTGGTTGGCATTAGGCAGAGCATCTAACCACAGAAATCCATATCAAAACACAGTAGGGTTTGATGCAATCTTCTGGCTAGTCACTTGCTGTCAAACTGTCCTAGCAATGTCAACATGGAGAAATGAACGTTAAATGATGATGATGGTAATAATGCGTGTGTATGTGTATATATATATATGTGTGTGTGAGTGTGTATATATATATAGTGTTTGTCCCCCACCACTGCTAGACAGTTGGTGTTGGTGTGTTTACATTCCTGTAACATGGTTCAGCAGACACTGATAGAATAAGTACCAGGCTTTACAAAAAACAATAACTACTGGCTGATTTGTTCAACTAGATTCTTCAAGGCAGTCCCCCTAGCATGGCCAGAGTCTAATGACTGAAATAGTCAAAAGGTAAAAGATATATATGATATTAGCATAATGACTCTCCCTAGATACAGCAATATATATATACATATACATATATATATATATATATATATATATATATATATACATATACATATATAATATACTAGACTACCCATGACCTGTTGGGTCACCTGGAAAGTCAGTTTCCCAGCAACAGAGTTTTGTTTTGTGGGTTTTTTTTTTCTTTTCCAGGTTATTTCGCATGCTTTCAATGAACAGGATATCAATATCACATGTAAACGGCTCCTTTCCCTGGAAAAGGAAAGATTTGGCTGCTATTCCTTGCATGCCCTGCTACCACATAACAGATATTTTGGGTCCTTTATCACAAATAGCTGTTATGTGGCGGCAGGGCATGCTAGAAATAGCAGCCAAATCTTTGAAGCTGAGATATGTTGAATGCACTAAAAAAAAATTTGTAATAGTATTCTCTTGGAGTGATCTTTCATTATGACTCTCAGAACTGTCATCCGGATCAGCTGTTTTTTTTTTGATAATTTCCGTAAAATTTTTTTTATTTATTTACTCTTGTCTTAAAGTGAAAGATGTATGAACATGTATATGAAATGGATGTGTGTGTGTGTTAGAGAGAGTTCCACTTACACATAAATCAGAACACACACGTTCACTCTCTCACACACATGCACATGTACATATAAAACAGATGTATGCATATGTATTGATGTATGTGTGTATACATGACAGCACACCCCTTCACTCTCTCTTTCTCTCTCTCTCTCTCTTTCTCTCTCTCTCTCTCTTTCTCTCTCTCTCTCTCTTTCTCTCTC
>NC_068997.1:5738506-5749644 GCF_001194135.2 Octopus bimaculoides
TCTCTTTCTCTCTCTCTCTCTCTTTCTCTCTCTCTCTCTCTCTCTTTCATAGAAATAAGGATTGTAATGTATGTAGTCTTGGCCATGTCGACAACTCTGATCAGGAGAATCATATCATAATAGAATACTGAGTTTTTTGTGAATCTCAGAGATTCCTGTTTCTGGTCATATATATATGGTTGTATGTGTGTATTTAGGAGTGAATCATTGGTTACTGCTTGCTTACTAATCTATCAACAAAGTGATTGGAAATTCTTATCCAGTTACCATTTTGTTGTAGTGTGTCTAGGGTAAGCCATCATTCAATAGTTGAGTCCACTTAGCTTTATGCAGATACCACTAGATGGTCATAGTCTACAGCAGAACAGGGTAAAAGTCACTTGTGTTGCGCTGGCGCCTTCTCCAAGACGCTTCATCGCTGCTCCCCTCCCCCCTCTCTCTCACACACAGAGAAAAATCGAAGAGTTACCTCCCGTTGTGTGTCAGGCTGAGAAAAAAACTTGGCAGCACTCGTATTGAAGCTTGATGGACTTTCAACATCTGGGATGATAACTTTCTCGAATAATAGAAACGTTCATAAGTTAATTCAGTTATACAAGCACGAACCAACCCGATAACTATCAGCCATGCGATTAGACCTTGTTCTCAGATAACAATATTTTAAAGACTGCTACATTACTTGAATATTTTAGCGTCATAAATTTCTGACTCCTCACTCTCCCATCATGTATCTTTTACATTAAACATGTATCATGTGTCTCGTATCTTATTCATTAAACACTAACGCAAATTTTATATCAAGGAACCATTCTTGATTCTGTTCTTTGCTGGACTTTCAGATTTTCCTTTTGAACCACCAATGGCGTTACGTCTAAGGGAGATAACTCTTCTATAACTAAAAAAAAAATTTTTCTTACACTTAAGACAACGTTGCTAGGAATAACAGCAGATACACTGAAAACGTTGAAAACTTTTTTTTAAAAATAAGGAGTACACTGGACAAGGGAAAAAGACGGGATGGAGATGATGGGAATGTATTCTTTTTGCTCATGATAAGTCAGTTTTATAAGGGTTGACAATGAGTTTACAACTGACGGATCAAGATTTTGGTGTTGTCGGTATTATGTAACCCTATTCCTCACTTTATCGGTCAACTTTCATTAAGCAGACTTATTTTATGTTGGTAGAGGGCTATTGTTGTTGTTTAACCCCGGTAAGCCCTAAATGAGCAGACCTATGATCAAAGGCATTCCAGCCAGCCATGATCATCCTGTCTTTTTCATATGTGCAACCCACGTCCTTATAATCATGAGGCCATTAACTGAACCACTAGGACACATGTCTTCATAAGTTGTGGGATACTTCAAGGTATAGTATGGTGTATACCAAAGCAATACATACAGTATGGTGTAGATCACACAGTATACCATAATGCTACAATGAGTATGGTGTCACCAAGGTATTACATACAACATTGTGTAACAGAAGCATATGCATATCTCTTCTATTTTTTAATTATTATAAATTTTCCATAGAGGAGGGAGCCAGTTTCCAACAAAGATACAAGGCTCCAGACAAATTCACATTTGGAACTTGAGAAAAGTCTTGCATATTTTTACTGTATGTATGTATGTATGCATGTATGTGTGTATGTATGTGCCTCCTTTATCCACCATTTTAATAACAATAGAATCATTGTTTGCTAGGCAATGGAGCGCTGGGAATCCATAAGGTTATTCCAGCTCTTTTTCTTACAGGTTTTAAGGCTTTCTCTAATTCCTGTCTGACAAGATTTGAGAAATTCCAACAGTGCTTGTGAATGTCTCTCCTGAGCTTTCTCTGGATACCAGTTTGGATTCTTTAACATCCAATTATGCCAGATCCGATCATCATCATCGTTTCTTTCAACAGACACGAGGCTTTCTTTCCTTCTCTGTAATTGAGGTTTGGATCTCAGACCAAAGACTGATGATGTTGTTTTACTTGGAAAGAAATGCAGTTATTCTGGTTTAATTTTGAATGTTTCAGCGTTTCCTGTCTTTGAATTTAATTTAATTTTATATTTTGAACTTGTAAAAGACACATTTTGTTTCATTTTAATAAACAGAGTCAATGTCTATTAATAACCAATAACAATCGTGCTCTTTTTCTTAATAATAATAATAAAAATAATAACAAAAATAAATTATTATTATTAATATTATTGTTGTTGTTATTATTGTAGTTGTTATCATCATCATGTCTCAAATACGTTATGATGAAGGAAGATAAAAAAGGATGGGGATGATCAGTGATGATGATAAAGCTGACGTCATTGCCTCTTTCTAAAAACAGGTGTTCCTGTGTTTTATGTTTGTGGAATTTGTCTAAATCAGTTCTCAGAAAGAATACCAGGGTGGCTTGTTAGTGGTGTTTATGTTAGAGGTTTGGCATCTTTTTAAATTTGTCCATTCAACATCAGGGTAGACAGATGGCTTGGTGTATGGTTAGATAGATAAAAAAATACATTAAGAGATATATACATAGATATATAATATATAAAATAGTCATATATATATATATATATATATATATATATATATATATATATATATATATATATATATAGATATATATATATGTACACACATGCACACACACACATACACACATATAATCATACATTTATACATAGGCAAATAAAGAATGAAAGTGGGATATATAGGATAGTAGAAATATTGACAGAGTGATATATGTGTGTGTATGTGTGTATACATACATATATGTATACATCACCCCCACATATTTATATTCATATGTAGTCATATATCCACATGTGCATGCATATATACATTTATATATACATATTTGTGTGTGTGTGTGTGTGTGTGTGTGTGTGTGCACATGTGCATGTGAGTTTTTCTCTCACCATTTTCTTTCCTCATTCCTTTCTGCCAAAGAGCAAAGTCATGAAACTATCAAAGACTTTTCCATTTTTTCTGAGTGTCAAACTAATATACCTTGTTTGATGTTCTCTCCTCCAGTCTCTGTCTTTTGTACATTTGAACCATGCACACACACACACACACACACACACACACAGACAGATCATTGTCATCAAGTCATCTAATGTTTGTCTTCCATGCTTGTTTGGATGCATGGATTGGAAGGTTTGTGAAGAACCAATGGACCTGAGTACTGCATCAAGTTCCAATGGTTGTTTGTATAGTTTCTATGGCTGAGAAATAAATTGGTTGATAAGGCGATAACTAGATAGAGGTGAATACAGAAAAGTGTGTATGTATGTGGGTGTGTGTATGTATTGTGTAAATACATACATATATATATATATATATATGTAATTGACTAATGGGTATATGTCAATTAGTGTGGTGATGTGGTGAGTAAAACACTTGCACAGTTTGGGCTACCTGGTGTCATCTGCAACACAGTACGATGCACAACTCACCCATAAGGGACAGTTGGTCGATGGGCTTGAAATGATTGTCGTACACAATAAAGGCTAATACACATACATACATATATATGGAAAAAAAAGTCAAGGTAGAAAATGCTAAAATAATTTTATAAAAAACATTTTAGTACTGGTTTCAGTCAGAGACTTTTTCAACTCTTAAGTATAGAAAACAATTAAATTTTGGAAAAATTAAATGAAAAGTTTTTTAAAAGAATATTTGCATAGTGTTCAAATACAAGGGGAATTTCCCTTGTTTCTGTCTCTCTTGTTGACTGACATAACAAACAGCTGGAGATGAAACTCTTGACAAAAAACCATGAGATGGCAGGTCCAAAGTACATAAAAATACACATTTACCGTTCAATTACCAGTTAGTAATTGTTGCAGCAGTTGCAAGGTATTTACAGTTACATATTAACCCTTAAATTAACATTTAATACATGTGCTTAACATATATATATTAAGAAATTTATCTATAATAATTATTGTGGCACCTACTGTTAAATTAGCAGTTCATACATGTGTTCATACATGTGTCAAACTGTCCAACCCATCCCAGAATGGAAGGAAAATGGATATTAAATGATGGTGATGATGATGATGATGACATCAAGTCTCTGGAAAGATTCCACGAAACATGCTTTTGGAGGATCTTAAACAGAAAAATGGTAGTCTCTAACATCAGACACCATTGCTCTTCAGCAAGCTAGCACATCCAATATTGAAATGCTCCTCATATACAGACAGATGCACTGGGTTGGGCACCTTACTAGTATGCAGGATGACGGTTTACCTAAGCAGTTGTAACATGGTAACATGTCCAAAATATAAACTTAAGAAACGTTTCTAGGGATGTCATCAAAAGCAAAGCCTTCATCCAATGACTGAAACAAGTACAAAATAAACGGATACTCAGTGGAAAAGCCACTGCTCATTACCATCACAGGGACTCCAAAAACTAGTTAAATTAATATAGTTGGTGTTTATTCTAAATTGTTGTTGGTAGTAAAAAAAAAAAAAAAACAAGGGCCAGAAGGGATTTCAAAGGGTTGATGTTCTTAGGGAGGAAGAAGTGAGATAGTATGGAGGATTAGAGAGCAGGAGAAATATATTTGTCAGTGGAAGGATGGAGGAGATAATACAACTAGCAAGTTGGGAAGAACAAAGGCCATAGTAGTTGTGGTAGAATAAGCACAATGAGGAAACAGCATATATGTGGACCAGAGATTGCAACTGTGTTGGTGAGGAAGTCTTAGTAAAATAGATGGTCTTTTGGATATAGTAATGGATGCTCATATGTTCATTTAGGATGTCTACTTTTACATGCTTCAATGTGTTGGATGAATTTTGTTGAAGATTTTCTAAAGCTTGATGTGCTTCCTGTCATCAATCCTTACCTGTTTCCAAGTAAGGTAATAACTCCCTCATGACCAGACATGTTTTCACAGAAGATTGGAAATGAAGGACATTACTTGCATGATGGTGATATTTGTTTACAGCTATCACATGAAATCAAGGTAAGGGGACAGTGACACACACATTTGCACATATAGATATGCATGGATGCATACATACATACACATACATTACAGGCTTCTTTCAGTTTCTCCTGTCTACCAAACCCATTCACTAGGCTTTGGTCAATCTGGGGCTGTAGTAGAAGACACTTACCCCAAAGTGCCATGCAGTGGGACTGAACCTGAGACCATGTTATTGGGAAACAAGCTACGACACAGCCACACTTGAGCCTATATTACCTCATTCATGTGAAATATTTCGATAATTAAAGCTATTACAGCACCATCACCTTGTTTATGTGAAATATATCTATGATTAAAGAATGACAGTAGTACCACCATCTTGTTTATCTGAAATATTTTTATGATAAAAGAGTGACAGTAGAACAAATCATGTTGAAGGGAAATAAATGCATGATTAAAAAGTGATAAATTCAATGACATGTACTTGGTGTGTACTGGAACAGAAACTTGTCTAAGTTACTGCAAGCAATCTTGGGACCTGAAAAAAAAAAAAAAACCAAAAAATTTTAGTTCAACACCTTGAATACATTTGACTTTTGGCTGTTGTTTGAAGAGTTGCAGAAACTGTTGAAGAGAAACCGGAAAATTCCCAAGTACAGAAGTAGTGATCAGAGCCTAAAGGTCAACATTGCAAAGATGGGAGTGGAAATTAGTAACAGAAGTTACAAAACACTTGTGTTATCCGGTGAATGGCCTTGTTTGATATGTAGAAAAGGAAGTACACAAGAACTTGATACTCTGTATTTAGGTCAAGCAACTGGTACAGAGAAGGTGCAAGTTGGCATAGTGACAAGAGAACCAAGATTTCAAATGTTAAAGAGATGTACAGAAATAGTCAGCAGTAGGGACACTTGTGAAATGGTATCTATCTATCAACTGATCAGGCGTAGTCTAGTCTATGTTACCTTAGTGACATAATTACTGCTGGAGAGTGGTATTGGTGGTGAAACTTGGAGGGAAAGTAACAGTAGCTTGTATAAGAAAGGGATAGGAATAATTCAGGACGCTGTGTTACATCATTTTGGCAAAAAAGGTTTCTGTCTTGCTCCCTACACACCCCCACTTTCTCATTCTCTCTACCCCACTCTCTCTGTTATGGAAGACCGATCATATGAAAAAAATGTAAGGAGTATGATGCAATATGGCAGTGAGGCGTGACATATTGACAGCTGCTTCAAACCTCATTACCATATTGCATCACAGATCCGCAGAGCCTGGAGAGAAAGGAATTGAATATGATTATGATTTATTGGAATTGTAAGAGAAACTTTCATGAAAAAAGTGACGCTAAAGTGAGAGGAGAAAGTGGCTGAGTATTAAAGGTATGAAACAGCAAAGTGCTGTACATAGCAGAGATGCCTGCAGGGCTACAGATACCACCAGCTGTGTTAAAAAAATAAAAGAAACATAGTAGCATGTGTTGACATTTTTCTGCATGGTTTCTTATGGTTCAGCTGTTAGGGTTTTCTGTGATGAAATTATACCATCCGATTAGCGTTCCAGCCATGACCATCTCACCTTCTTTTCTGGTACAATATATCTAGGATTGAGTTCAGCAGCACATTCAAAAAGATTTTTAATTGGTAAGATGCAGTCTGAGTGAGATTTGGCTGCTATTTTTAACAGACTGCTTAGAGAGGCTTCATTCCCGTCTCCATGGAGGAACTAGAAAGACATGTGGGGAAATGGGTGAGATTAGAACTGAAAATCAACACCTTCAGGGAGACAATTAATGATACAGATTTGGTTTGAATGGCTTTTGGCAAGTAGGATACTGAACCACACACACACACATTTAAACCGTACAAAAAATTATCCGACAAAGAACTCAGTTATTTTTTCAATAAAAAATTTAACGATGACGGAAGTGTCATTGAAATTCTTTAAAAAGAAAGTGTTTTCCACAAAACTTTAAAAAATGCCATCAATATTGATGTTAATGTATGTGTGTGGGTGTATTTCTCTTTCTCACGGAGAGAAAGAAAGAACAGGGAGAGAGAGAGAGAGCAACACACACACACACAATATATATATATATATATATATATATATATATATATACATATATATATATACATACATTGGTGTGTGTGTATGTATACTGTTATCAGCAGCATTGCGTACACATGGCTGAGTGGTTAAGGTCGCTTTGCAACTACGAAGGCTCGGGTTCTATCTCAATGTCGGGTATTTTTGAGTGTCTTTTACCATAACTTTTAGTTGTTCCAGCCTTTGTGAGTGAAGCTGGGTAGATAGAAAATGCGCGCCCGTTGGATGGCCTGGACTGGACTTGTAACTTTGTTACAGCGCACTGTGTAAAGCTGATTGAGTCGAAGATGGTTTCATCTGTGGAATACTCAGTTACTTCACTATAATTCAATGAATTATACAGTTGATCGAACGAGAATCCACTTACTTTATATTTTACCAGTAGCAAAACTGCCCCTATAGACACGGATGATTTCTTCACCCTCCCCTCCCCACCATATAAACCAATCATCTAGTTCATCATCATCATCACTATGGCCATCACCACTTTCGTTAGTACTGTTGCTACTGCTGCTATTAACGGCTTCCCTTCCTCCTGTTAAAAACAACAATAACAAAATAGAAGTGTGGTGTATTATTTGCACTGCCATGCTCCTACAGATCATGTACGCTGCTCTTCTCCAGTTTAATAGCATGTCGGCCGACCGAAAGAATTTTAAGCAAAAGATATCATGCTGATATTCACTTGGTTTCACCTCACGTTCAGATCTTTTTTGTTTTTATAACTCTCACTCCCTCACACACACACACACACACACACATACCGTATATTTGGTAGTGTACCGAACTGCTATCCCCTTCTCTATGTCTCTTTCTCTCTTTCAGTCTATTTTTATGCATATGTGAGTGTTGTCTCTGATTCTATCTATTCACCCTCTCACCCTGTGAATTTGTGTGTGTGTATATATATATATATATATATACATATAATATTATGTACACGCAGTATATATATTTGTAGAATGTGTCGTTCTCGTTTTCAACTCTGTTACATTTCAACGAAGTAAACCGGTCTTTCTTTATTTGTCTCTCTCTGTTTTCTCTGGTTCTGTGTGACTTCATTATATCTCGTGACGCTTTTCACTAAACTCCGCGCCGAGAAGTGGGAGGATAGAGAGAGACAGAAGGAAATAGATATTAAAGGACAGATATATACACCAAACACACATGTTATCTCTTGTCTTTCTCTTATTCCTTCATTCAGTGACAGAATACAGAAACAAGCCAATACTCTTCCATTCAGAGACACGCTCCTTTTATCACGTTCAACCATAGGCAGTCAGAAAGAGAGACGGACAAGCAACACATACCGCATGTAATAATAATAATAGTAATAATAATAATAAATTATTATTATAACAAGAAATCATGTCGGTAATAAAATCGGGATTCCCCTCTTCGTGTATCACACCAACTTAATTTTTCAAGGCGACGAGCTGTTCTGTTGGTTTGCATCACTTTCACTCTCTCCCCATATGTCACCTACTTCTTTAATTTCTTGACATATGTCCCCATCATAATGCCGTTACATGGATTTCCTCTCCTTCGTCTAAAAAGAAAACCAATTCGAAATCTCTACAATTAAAAGCCTCAATAATCCCATCAGAGATTGGTCGAGCCTTTTATTTCTGGATTAAAATTAATTTCGCGCTAATCTCCAAAGATCGGCGTTCTCTCAAAAGTAAAAACCTCTCTACAATATTAAAGAAAAAACTCGATGGATAAATAAACAAAAAACCCATTAAAAAGGATCATCAGGCAAGGTTCATTTTTTTTTTTACTAGATTAGTGGCACCGTTTTCTACTGGGAACTACCGTAACAGCATGGACACTCATGAAGCTCTAAAAGGGTTAGTGCGTTTGATGAATTCTTACTAATTTCTGCTTTCTTCCGTTATTTCTTCCTTTCTATCTTTTCCGCAAAGCGATTTTCAGGTTTCCAATATTTGATACCACCGATGTAGCTAACCTGAGCTGAACCCCCTCAAGGGAGAAACTTGTAGTCCATGCTGAAAGAGATAGTCCCAGATTATGCGACGCATTTCCTTTGAAGGATTGAACTAATCAACACGGCTGTAATTCCTTACAGTTTTCACACATAAAACTGATCCTACATTGACTGAAACCTTTATTTTATTATTTTCTGAGGGTTCTTGGCATCATTTAATATATTTTTTGCTATCCTTTAAATCTGTTTCGTCTCGTGGTCTCCGAATCAAACCAGGTACTTGTCTCTGGTGCCACCGTTCACCACATACGTATATATATATATATATATATATATATATATATATATATATATATACATACACACGCACGCAACCCTACCAAAAAAAAAAAATTGGTAATATCTTAAGGATCCGCTGTTATTTAAACTATCTAGAACAAGAAGTCACTTTGGGACCAGATACAGGCATGGAATATGTTTTCTCAAATTCGGTAAGTAATATTTGATAATATGACTAGAATTAATTATTATCGATTTTATGATTCGAAGTATGGTGTTGTTAAATTTTCACATTTCATTCCCGGTTTTTAACAGACATATCGTTTATCATCCTCAATTAAACAAATCTGTCCTCATCTTGTTTGCTTTTTATCATTGGAGAAGAGCAAGCTTTCCATTTATTTTTTGGTCTCAATGAGAATGGCATGAACATACAATAACTGACGTGTTTTACCACTCTATCGGCTTTAAAAGAAAACAAAACCGTCATACTTATACAAGATTTCGTTAATTGCATAATTGATAAAATATAATTGTGAATGTGTGGGTATATGTATGATGGATAAAGAAACCACCAGACTTTTCATAGCAAAAAAAAAAAAAAAAGGTGGGGCGGGGAATCAGCTAATTCTATCACAGACTTCTACTTCGATATTATAGTATCTAGTTTACATTTTAAAAATTCTCTTCCAGTATCCACTAACAATGCAATGTCTATTTCTCATTTTTACCATCGTTCATCTCAACTAGTACTTTCGGTCTCACGTTTCTATCTATCTATCTATCTATCTATCTATCTGAGGCAATGACTGAGATCTTTGCCATTATGTTCTAAAGAACGTAAAAAGACAAAGCAGGAACTAACTAATGGCATATTAGAATATGAACAATTTTATTTATTTATTTTGGTAAATTGCGGTACATTATTCGGAGAGAATCTTACTGTCTTCACATGTTTAGTGTCTCTTCAAAAAATGGAAAATCTGTCTTTAGGAAAAAAATTAATACTACATGCTACATAAACTTGGATTCTGAGCAGGATTATCATAGAATTAAATGATAATCTACATTAACATCTATGCATTTCACATGTTCCTTCGTTTAGAACAAAAAACGAAGAGATGAAGATGAAAGCAACAGATTCTAGAAGGTTTCAATAATAATGGTATTTCAGATACCTGAATGGAAACAAATCTATCCTCAGAATGCAATTTTCATTTAAATTCCGTATTTCGTGCTTTAATATATATGTATATATATATGGAAAAACATTTTTTTTGAGGATGGTTCATTGTAAGAGAGCGTGGACATTCTTAACATACACTAACGAACGTTCATGTATTCTATATCATACAGCGGCATACACATATACACGCAGACATACAGACATACCATCGATATACACTTAGACATATACATCCTCTTGAAATATATATATATATATAATGTATCTATATTCTATTTCATGGTGAATATGTATAATATTGGGCGCGAATCTTGATCTTTATTTACTAATGCACGTGTGTGTGTGTGTATATACAATATATATATATAATGCACATTTATGAATATATACGTCTGTATATGTATAAATTTGATACACAGCTGTCTAGTCAGTTTCTGTGAAACGGTAAACATTGTGTAAGTAATAAAAATTCATTTTACATATATATACATATCTCTGTGTGTATATATGTTTGTGTATATTGTAGACATGTGTGCATGTATATGTACAACTTTATGATTGTGTTTCTATGTATGTATATGTACAGGTCTATATGCATGTGTTAATGTACATAAAGCATATATATATATATATATATATATATATATATATATATATATATATATATATATGTGTGTG
>NC_068997.1:5750743-5751893 GCF_001194135.2 Octopus bimaculoides
TATATATATATATATCTGTGTATATATGTGTTTATACATGTATATGTATGTATATGTATATATATGTATATGAATATATTTGTGTATATATGTGTGTATATATGTGTATATGTATGTGTGTATATATGTGTATATGTATAAATGTGTGTATATGTGTGTGTAAATGTTTGTATGTTTGTGTAAATGTGTGTAAATGTATATATGTGTGTATATATGTCCATATGTATATATATATATGTGTGTGTATATATGTGTATATGTATATATATATGTGTGTATATATGTGTATATGTATGTATATATATATATATATATATATGTGTGTGTGTGTATATATGTATCATCATCATCATTCCAATCTGATTTGGTAGAGTTTCTACAGCTGGATGCACGTCCTAACGCCAACCACTCCGTGAGTGTAGTGAGTGTTTCACGTGCCACCGGCACGAGGGCCAGTCAGGTGGAGCTGGCGACGGCCATGCTCGAGTGGTGTGTTTTACATGCCACCTGCTCAGGTGCCAGTCCATCAGCACTGGCAACGGTCTCGCTCGAATGTCTTTTCACGTGCCACTGGCACAAGTGCCAGGAAGTCGACGAACGATCTTGCACGAATGTATATGTGTATATATGTATGTATATGTGTATATATGTGTATATGTATATATATATATATATGTGTGTGTATATATGTGCATATGTATATATGTGTATATGTATATATGAGTGTGTATATATGTATATGAGTGTATATATGTGTATATGTATATACGAGTGTGGATATATGTGTATATATATATGTATATATGAGTAAGTATATATATATATATATATATATATATATATGTGTATATATATGTGTATATGTATATGAAAATGCGTATATATATATATATGTATATATATAGAGCGTGGCCGTTGCCAGTACCGCCTGACTGGCCTTCGTGCGGGTGACACGTAAAAGCACCCACTACACTCTCTGAGTGGTTGGCGTTAGGAAGGGCATCCAGCTGTAGAAACACTGCCAAATCAGATTGGAGCCTGGTGTAGTCATCTGGTTTCACCAGTCCTCAGTCAAATCGTCCAACCCATGCTAGCATGGAAAGCGGACGTTAAACGACGACGACGTCGATATATATATATATATATATAT
>NC_068997.1:5752363-5753030 GCF_001194135.2 Octopus bimaculoides
AACCACTCAGAGAGTGTAGTGGGTGCTTTTACGTGTCACCCGCACAAACGCCAGTCAGGCGGTACTGGCAACGGCCACGTTCAAAATGGTGTATTTTACGTGCCACCTGCACAGGAGCCAGATCAGCGGTACTGGCAACGATCTCGCTCGAAAATCCCACGAAGGCCAGCCAGGCGGCACTGGCAACGGCCACGCTCAAAATGGTGCATTTCATGTGTCACCCGCACAAGAGCCAGCCCAGGGGCACTGGCAACGATCTCGCTCGAAAATCCTACGACGGCCCCGCACAAGAGCCAGCTCAGGGGCACTGGCAACGATCTCGCTCGAAAAATTTCATGTGTCACCCTCACAAGAGCCAGTCCAGGGGCACTGGCAACGATCTCCATCGAAAATCCCACGAAGGCCATGTATGTATGTATGCATATATGTATATATATATGTATGCATATATGTATATATATATGTATGCATATATGTATGTATATATATATGTATGCATATATGTATATATATGTATATATATATATGTATGCATATATGTATATATATATATGTATGCATATGCATGTATATATGTATATATATATGTATGCATATGTGTATATATATATATGTGCATGTATATGTGTATATATATATATATATATATGTTTGCATATGTGTGTGT
>NC_068997.1:5756144-5757377 GCF_001194135.2 Octopus bimaculoides
TATATATATATATATATATATATATATATATATGCATATATGTGTATATATACATATGTATTCAGATATGTGTATAACATACCTATGTATTCAGATATATTTATAACATACATATGTATTCACATTTGGGTATATCTGACAAAAGAGCGAGACCTCTGGAGGTATGGTGTGACTGAGTTCACAGATGTAATCTATACCAGTGTCGTATAACCCACTCAAAAGTGCCTACGATCCAACACTGACGTCTCTCTTGCACACCACATCTGATGCGTCTTATGTCCAACATTTTTCTCAGTGCGTCTAGACTCTGTCGTGTGTGCACACTGACACTAAACATCCAGGGGATCATGCTAGCTTGATTTCTTTCAAGCCTACGCTTGTCTTCAGCAGTCACGGCCCATGTTTCACTGCCGTGGATCATGGCAGTTTGCACACAAGCATCATACAGTTTACCCTTCACTCTGAGCGAGAGGCCCTTTCTCACCAGTAGGGGTAGAAACTGTCTGAACTTTGCCCAGACTATTCTTGTTCTAGTGGTAACACTCTCTGAGTATCCACCGACACTACAGACTTGGTCACCTAGGTAGCGGAAGCTATCAACTACTTCTAGTATCTCCCCTTGGCATGTGATGGAATCGGTTTTCTGAGCGTCTGTGGTGTGTATTGCCCCTGTGCATCTGCTGCACACAAAACCTATCCTCCCTCTTAATCTTCATTTGATGGTGCTGCACCTCTTTGTGTCCAAAGCTTACACTGGGTAGATCTTATGGAATTTCTACCTACACCTTTTCTACAGATCGAGCAGAGCCACCCACCTGAAAGGGTGTGTGATGTGTTCGCCTTCCTACTTACTACAACTTCAATATCAAAATTAAATCATATTACAATCAAATGGAAATTGTAGTTGTGACCCCTGTGTCGGTGGCACGTAAAACGTACCATTCGAACGTGGCCGATGCCAGTGCCGCCGTAACTGCCATCCGTGCCGGTGGCACGTAAAAAGCACTATCCGATCGTGGCTATGTAACTATGTCTAATTTATATCTATCTGTGTGTCTCTCATTATATATACAGGGTTAGCCAAAAGTCACCTGACAGTAAATCAAAACCCATTCAATTCCAAGATTAAAAGAAAAAGTTACTTTACACACACACACACATACACATACACACACACACACATACATACATACATACATACATACATACATATATATATATATATATATATAT
>NC_068997.1:5758248-5773175 GCF_001194135.2 Octopus bimaculoides
ATAATTTGCAATTTCAGGAAAATGTTTTTATATTAAATTTGTGTTTTCTAATAATTGATAGATAGATACATAGTAGATAGATATCAGTAAGTAAGTAAGCCAAAGTATCAACTCAAACCAGCAGACAGACAGACAGACAGACAGATAGCTCAGCACGCAAGCAGGCAGACAGGCAAGCAGGCTGACAGACCAGCAACAGGCATGCAGGCAGACAGGCAGACAGACAGCGACTACTTTCACTTCTGACATCTAATAGCGTGATAGTGCCAAAACTTTTTTCAAACAAATGCATTTTTCAAGGTGAGATGCGAAGTACTCTTGTACGATTGTGCACCACACATACACACACAGTGGTATTAAAGTACATCACTGCACGTCCACACTTGCACTCTTACATATATATCAAAGTGCTGGCGTGCCTACCCCTGCACATTACATCGGGCATATCAATAGATAGATGGAAACAGATAGAACAAGATTGAGGTATATTACATAGGTTATTTAACTCCGGGTTAGCCTACATTGAAGAGATGACCATCCTATTATTTTCTCTCAGACAGTTTAAACAGAAAGATTGCTAGCTATCTAGACATATATAAAGGCCTCGATTAAATAGACCCCTAGACAGATTTGTGAGAGGCCAAGATTAGCATTGCTTGATTTGATATTTCCTTAAAATTCTTGGGTCAGCGAAGAATGTGATGTTCAGATGAATGTTTCTGTCTCTTAGTCATAACAAACAACTGCAATAAAACACAGCACCGCTAATCTAAAGACAGCGGGGGGAAGGAAGGAAAGAGTTGCAATTGTTGCCCATTCATTACTTGAAGATCGATAATCTTTACATTGCGGTACACAATCACACACACTCTCATACGCACACTCTGTGTGTATGTAAAATATATATATATATATATATAGAGAGAGAGAGAGCAATGGTGTAAATAAAGGCAGTCGATCAAGTAATAGCACGCTGCTACTAGCATCACCGTCACATCTAGCAATGAGTCTTTTTTTTTTTTTTTGTCTCCCACTCTCTCTACGTCTCTCTCGGTGTCTGATTATTAGACTGGCAGTGAGATTATGAATGGCAAGCCTTTTCAGACTGCTGCTGTTTTTACAACTACTACTACTACTACTATTGCTACTGCTGCTGCTAAAATACTCCCAGCAGTTATATTTTCCTTATTACTATAATCACCCTTTTGCCACCCTTCACATCACCATCATCATCACAGTCACTAATAACTACCTTTACCTCTCTTCGACTTACGCCATCCCCACCGGAGATTGCCCTCTCTGATTGTGTAGGAAGGGGAAACAGTTAGTGATTGACCTCAATGTGAACCCAAGATTAAAGAGGACTGACCGTTTCAACAGTTTAGTCCCTCTCAGCCCTTATCTATAAAGCAAGTGAAATTATGATCAAATTCATTCCCAACTGTGACTATCCCATTTTTTTTTGTGGTCTACACTCAGTGTATCTTTTTATTACGCAATAGGGAGCAATATAAGGAAGTTTTAGCTACTATGTCATGAAGGTCTGACAACTTATAAACATACACATACCATTTAGCATTAACTTTTGGGGTGGGGAAAGTACCCAATACCTTTTGTAGAAATTAATATTTTATTTTGGTCAGCTCCCTGCCACTCTTGAGTTTCACTTGCAGACACACAGGATCTTCAGGTAATATTTACATATATTCCTGTGCTGTCACTCATTTCCTACTCTTTCCCCAGGTAACTCATCTTCATCATTGGTTGCCCTACCCCATAGCCATCATTAATTACATCCACCTCTCAACTCTACCCAACTTCTACAGTTTCCCCCTACTGTGCCTTACCTTTCCCTACTTATCATCCCTTAACACTTGCTCTTCATCATATTCACCCTCTAACTCACTCCCCATCTATTACTCTTTCATACACTCACATCCTCTACTCACACTTTCTGTTCTTCTGTCCCCCTTCTACTCACCCTGACATCTCATTACCTCTATTTCCACCTTTCCATCTTTACCCCTACCCCTGGTCACCCCAAACAGCAAGAAATCTGTTCTGTTCTAGCTCCTTCTCTTATATCTTAACCCTTTATTGCCTAGCGTAAAAACATCTCCCTTTCTGCTGTAGCTCCACTTAGTTGAAGAAAATCTTGAGTTTTGCAAGATGCATGGCAATCTCGCTAGTGCTTGTGCTATGTAAAAATGCATCTAGAAAGCATGACAAAGTGGTTGGCATTAGGAAGGACAACCAGTTGTAGAAAGCATGACAAAGCAGACATTGGAATACAGTGCAGTCTTCAGGCCTGTTGGATCCTATCAAACTGTCCAACCCATGCCTGCATGAAACATGGATATTAAATGATATATCTTCTCTCTTGTTCTTGTAGTAACTTTTAAAACCTGGTGAGTTTCTATGGCAACTAAAATGACATTCTAGCTCATGTGGTCACTATTTTGGAAACTCTACGAAGTTTATAGAGGGAGATTTGATTGCTATATCAAGCTGGTTCAATAGTGGTTGCTCAGTCAGATAAAGCAGGATCAAGTCTCCCTAATTCATACGACACTATCTTAAAATGGGGACGATACAGTAGATAATTCAGTCGTAGATACACTATGCTTAAACAGAAATAAAGTAGTCATAGCTGAATATCACCATCATCATCATTTTTGTTTCAATCTCTACTTTCCCAGGCTTGCATGCATCTGATGTCCATCCTCTCACCAATCCTCACTTGTTTTGTAGCTAGGTAATATTTCACCTTGACTGCACATGTCTTTCATGAATGGCTCAGCTTTTATGGTGGTGAGTCTTTTACAACTGCCGTGTGATATCAATAGTCACACACACACACATACACACATAGCTTCCTCTTTCTACATGATGTGTCTCTAACTTTTATAAATAATAGGGAATTTGCAAACCATGTAAAATATTATAATGGATATTGTAATGTCCCTGTATTGAAAAGTTGTACCATTAGTATCTTTGTCATTATCATGATCATTATCATCATCGCCACAACCACCACCAACACCACATCAGTGTGATGTGACGTTGAAAAGTGCAATCCCATTTAGTATAGAGTACGTTTAGGGTCCTCTTCACATAACCAGTGTGATGTGGTGATGGCAGCGCCAGTTGTGAATGTAGTGAAGTAGACATCAGTTTAGATGAGAAAGGAGGTGGATATGTTGGTGGTGACTAACCACTTATGTAATAAATGTAACATGGCTTCTGACACTCCCATTAATTAGCTAATTTGACCTCACATACACAACTCACTGTCTAGAGCTATTTTTACAGACTGGACTTTTTTCTAATAGCAAAATTTATTAATTAAAAGTGGTAATCACGTATACACAAGCAACTAAAGTGCACACAGATGCAGGCATACACACACACACATGCACACACAACATGCATATATAACAGAAAACTAATAGATATATACGCAAATAACAATGACATGCAGATGCACAAATAAACAAAACACATTCGCACGCAACTAAAACGACATACATGTAGTCAGAAGTACTGACAGAGAATTTGAATTTGAGATCTTTCTGCTGGTTATCAAATCTACCAACATGAAAGATAACTTATGATAGTATGAAATTATATTGTCACTAACTACTTAGCAATAGCATAAGTAAAACTGGTCAACTATGTCTATATTTTATTTAGATATACTTTTACCAACATAAAATTTTTGTGTATTTTTCAATATATATATATATAATCTTTCTTGTTTAATGATAAGGATTCAGTTGTTTGATCAACTGAATTACCTGCTCCAGAGTTAATATGTAAGTGGCTGAATATTCCACAGACATGTATTCCCTTATTTTATCAACCCTGAAAGGGAAAATAAGTATCAGTGAAGCACTGGGGTTGATGTAATTGACTAGTCTCCTCCCCCAAAATTTCAGGGCTTGTGCCTATAGTAGAAAGGATTGTAATAATAATATTAATGGCTTCAAATCTTGGCACAAACCCAACAAGTTTGGGGGAAGGGTTAAGTCGATTACATCAACCCCTGTGCACAACTGGTACTTACTTTATTGATCCTGAAAGGATGAAAGGCAAAGTCAACCTTGGTGGCATTTGAACTCAGAACATAAAAATGGATGAAATGCTACTAAACGTTTTGCCTGGCACGCTAATGATTCTGCCAGCTTGCCTCTTTGATGTAGTAGTAGTAGTAGTAATGATAATACTAAAACTGTTTTCTGATTTAGGCTTAAGCCAACAGTTTTGAGTAGAGATTTAGTTGATGCCATCAATTCTAGTACTAGACTGGTACTATATTTCATCGACCCTGGAGGGATGATAGGCAAAGTTGACCTTGGCAGGGTTTGAACTCAAAATGCAAACAGCTGAAACATCTAACACATCTGACAATCAACCACTGTAAAAAAGAAGCATGTAATGAGGTAAAACTAAGTGCTATAATGTCTACATATTTAGCCTAACACTTCCTGCTAATTCATGTTTATTGATTAGCTTTACCTCCATATTGATTTCTTACTGTGCTAGCAAACCTTATGTTATTTAGTTATTCAGTATTAAACTTAACTCGATTGTATATTATTGAAGCATTCATCAGTAAAAGACACCGCTTCACGTCAAAGCTTAAACTCATATGGAGAGATTTAGTTTAATATTTACAAAAAACATCAAATGCCTTATTAATGATTAACATACATACAGGCACACATGCACACAACCATTCTCAGGTACCCATGCTTACTCATGCATATATATGTTCACTCACACATGCACATGCTCTCTCTCTCCCTCTCAAACATGCCTTCTCCTCCTCTACTTTAAAATTCCTTTTTAATATATGAGCTAGATTTGAGTCATTTCTGTACTTATCATGCACACACACACACACACACACACACACACACACACACACACACACGAGAACAAAGAAAAGATTTGGGAGAAATAGGCTCAAATACATGTGTGTGTGTGTTTATGTATAGTTGTATATAAAAACAAGCATTAAATTCAAGAATTATTCAATGTTACAGTTGAGTAACGTATTTATTTTAACAAGGAAAATATTGAGAGCGGCTTTGAAGTTTTGGCTTAGTAGCCATCATCATACTGTAAATTAGTAAAGCAGTTCATCCACATTTACATACATGCTTGACTGCACTCATTATAATATCAGATAAACAAACAATTTCTCACTAAACCAACTTAGCAGTTGCCATCAGACCGTTTCTAACAGAGCTTTTACTCTTATACTCAGGAAATCTCATTGCCATTCTGTCCTCTCTCCTTTCAGCCTATAAACATTTGTTTTCTTCCTCTGCTTCTCCATCCTCTTCTGTTGAAGAAGCCTGTTGTATGTATGTATATGTATATGTGTGTGTGTGTGTGTGTGTGTGTGTGTGTGTGTATCCATGCTTCCTTGTCTAGACATGATGTGTTGGTTGTGAACAAGCATAGGTAAGAAGTTTGTTTCCCAACCATATGGTTCTGGGTCCAGTCCCACTGCATGGCACCTTAGGCAAGTGTCTTCTACTATATCCTCGGGTCGATCAAAGCCTTGTGAGTGGATTTGGTAGATGGAAACTGAAAGAAATCCGTTGTATATATATGTTTGTCTCCCACTACCATTTAACAACTGGTGTTGGTGTGTATACATCCCTGTAACTTAGTGGCTCGGTCTAAGAGACTGATAGAATAAGTATCAGGTTTTACAAAAATATAATAAATACTGGAGTTGATTCATTTGACTAAAATTCTTTGAGGCAGTGCCCCAGCATGGCCACAGTCTAATGACTGAAACAAATAAAAGAAGATAACAGAAAGTGTCATCATCATCATTCAAGCAATGCTGTCCATTTCTATTCTTCTGTGAAAAGCATGTCTGGCCATGAGGAAATCTTGCAGGAATGATGATTGATGATGATAATTTCTACCTCCAAACTTTTTTTACACAACATCTACTTTATAGACCCATTCTTTCACCTTGCCCCAGAAAAAAAAATGTTTCAGGCTAAATTCAGTTTGATGACATTAAGCAAGACCTTTGGAGTCACTATCAACAATTAGCTTGTAAACATCCACGACCAATAAGAATGCATGGTTTGAGAGAGTGTTTTGGTCTTGCAGATGACAAACCAACCTGTATAGTTCTTGTCATGGAAAAAATGTACCCCATGCACTCTCTAAAGTGTATGGTGTTAGGATGGGCATCCAGCTGTAGAAACCATGCTAAAAATGAGACATTGCAAGAAGGCATAATCTGTTGAATCCTTTCAAACCATTTTATCCATGTCAGCACAGAAATCAGATGATAATTACCTATATATATATTAACCCTTTAGTATTTAAACCGGCTATATTCAGCCTAAATATTCTATCTGTTTTATGTTCAAACTGCCCAGATGTGGCCTTCTCTACTTACCCTACAATGCCATTCTAAAAATAAAGAGTCACAACATTGAAATTTTGAAGTTGAAAGATAATGTATGATTAATTCAAATCAATGTGAATGACTAAGCGTTACATTTGATAGGGTAATCTGAATGCTAAACGGTTAAATGGTGGGAAAACAGGGTAGTCTTCAATGATGTGAAAGCCATTTTTTCAGGGCTGATAGACAACAATAAATTGCCACTCATTCTCTGCCATAAAGTGGTTAGTGACAGGAAGGGTACATGACACAAAAACTCATCCCAAAGAATGAATGAATAGAGATAGTGTAGGGCTGCAAAGATGTTTGGTTTTCTCTGTCTGACTCGACCCCATTACTAGACCATTACTTTATTTTCATAGACCTCAAAATGTAAAACTGACCTTAATGGGATTAGAACTCAGAAGGAACTATATCTCATCTTTTCCTTAGTGTTTTATGCTGAGGTGGAGATGAATGTTTTATTGATAAATTGGCTGGCATTTTGTGACTCTCTCCTTCGTGTCTACCTAGTAACTTCATGATTCCAGATATCCAAAAACCACTCCAAGATATATCACTGTTGTGCATTGTCAAACAATAGAATACTGTTTCCACAAATTTCCTTTGTATTTTGTTTTCAAAACAGGATGTGACCTCTGAAGAATGTCAGAAGCACTTGTTTTGTAAACAAATTGCTTCAGGAAAGAAGTGAGACTAAATAATTCCAACTTGACAATAGAATTTAAAAGCAAGCAAGCAAAAAACAAAAAAAAACAAAACAAAAACACTCTAGTTTATTAAAATAAGGTTCTCTTTCAATTTTTAAAATTCTTTGCCATTGGATTGTGGCCATGCTGGGGAACTGCTTTCAGAGTTTTCAGTTGATTATATCATTCCTCCATTCCAGTATCTGTTAAAGACGACTGGCAAAGTTGGTCTTGGTGTGGTGGTACTAAATAGGGACAGGTACTGCTGTTTTCTGCACTGATTTTGTTTAGGCACTCTTTGCTGATATATATGTGCATGTTTGTGTGTAATGAACTTGTGCACAGTTTTTATCTACCAAATTTCATTGAAGAGGGCTTGGTTAACCCAAAGTTATACCCAAAGTACCATGAGGTGGGACTGAATCGAGAACTATGTTACTGTAACTTATCCACCTCATGGCCATGCCAGCATTCATAAATGTGTTGATAAAACACATCTTTGTTTGTAGCATTCATTCCACAGACCCTGCCCCTGCCCACTCCCTAACCTACAATCCCTGTGTATGCTACATGTAATAAATAAATTTATACTGATTTTATTTCATCAGCTTTAAGCCATTCTTGTAAAAACTTGACTTGGATTTGATGGCAATAGCTATATTTTAATCACTTTATTTTCCTTTCACCAGACTTTAAAAGAAGTACTGGGATTGATTTGTTTGACTAACCCCCTCAAATTAGTACCCCAGAATAGCCACTTTCTTATGACTAAAACAAGTAAAAGATTAAAGATACAAGGTTCCCACACTGGATTCAAACTAAGGACCTTCAATTATAAACTGGCTTGGTATGTAAAGGCAGTAGGAGTTGAGAAATTAAAACATTCAGTTACTACAAATGCTAGGCCCCATAATCTCTGATTTCTCACAGCAACTCTATGTTTAACATTGCTAAAACTATCTCAAATAGTAGGGTTCCTGACCTTCTCTAAGTTAACTAATTTGCGGGAATTTTGGCTGCTATTTCTAATAAGTCAAATGATTACACAAATACTCTCCCATTAATTCATACATAAGTGTTGCTGTTGTGTGTGCTTGTTGTTGTTGTTGTTGTTTAACCCCAGGTCAAAACTGTTCAACCAGAATTATCAACGATGCTCTGATCATGACCATCTTGTCTTGTAATTTTCAAACATATCTTAGACTGTTTTATCCAAAATATTTAAGACATCAGGATGTGATTTGAGGGAGATTTATCTGTTATTTCTTAGTGTTGTTGTTTAGCTGTGTTAGTCCTGATAAAGCAGAGCTATGCTGAAAGACATTCCAACTGCAACTTAGCATTTCACCTTAAGGTTATCTTCTACCTTTTACTTGTTTCAGCCATTGGACTGTAACCATGCTGGGGTACTGTTTGGAAGGATTTTTAGTTGAACAATTCAATCCTACTACCTATTTTTTCAGTTTGGTATTTAATCTATCAGAGTCTCTTGCTGAACTGCTAAGTTATGGAGACATAAACAAACCAATACCAGTTTAGCAGTAGTGGTGGTAGGTACAGACATGCACACACACACACACACACACACACACACACACACACACACACACACACACACACACACACACACACTATATAAATATATATATATGTAAATGACAGGCTTCCACACAAATTTACCAAATTCCCTCACAAGGCATTGGTTAGCCTGGGGCTATAATTGACACTTGCCCAAGGTGCCATGCAAGGGATTGACCCCAAAAGTACATAGTTGCAAAGTGAGCTTCTTAATCACAGTCATGCTTATGCCTTTGTAGGGTTTACTTTAACCCTGCATAGTGTCATCCTGTTGGTAAAACAGGATTCTAAGAAACCTTGCTGCTATTTCTAGCAAGTCAAGCCTTCACCCAGACAGAAACTCACTACCTCGTCATCCCCTGCATCCCTTCCACCATTAGCTTGAAGCTGTAACTGTTGTATCATCTAATTCCTTATTTGTTGACTATGTCAGGGGTTAGGAGGTGGGCGGGAGAGGTGAAGACTGCTTGTTGCCATGAATTCCAAACTTGGTTCAGATTACAGAATATAAAATATAATGTTTCTATATGCAGTTATATTAAAGGACTTTTTTTTTGTTTTTATTCTTGTCATTATCCTTCCTATCTCTTTTTTGATTGTTTGTTTCTTTTTTTCTATCTTTTATTCATTTATTGAGCTATCAAATACTCAATGTCTGTTCATATCTTGTAATCTAGTAGTTGTGCTTATGATAAAAGAGTTATAGTGGTGGTGGTGGTGGTGGTGGTGGTAGTAGTTGCTTACAGGTCAGATTCACAGAGTTTGTTTATTGGGTAGGTGGGGGGGGGGGTGCTGATAGCTGGTGTTAGTGGTTGTGGTGGTCTTAGTAGTGGTGGTGTTGTTTAAGCTAAGATCAGTTCTAGGTGTTTCTAGACATGACCATCCTGTTGTTTTCAAATGTTGTACATGGAACCCAGCCACGTTATCTAATGTTTTCTTGTCTTAGATAGCAGAGTATGATTTGAGGGGAAGTTGGCTGTTATTTCTTACAGGTCAGATAACCATTAGAGTCTTCCTCATTTGCTTCTGAAGAAGGTGTTGTTATTGGTCACTATGGTATTAGTATTATTTTGATGAGGGCATGGTGGTTATGTTGTTGGCAGAGGTGTCCATTATCATCATCAACTTTGAACGTCTATTTTTGATGCTGGCATGGGTTAGATGGCTTGACAGGAACTGACAAGGCAAGGGGCCACACCAGGTTCCATAGTCTGTTTTGGCTTGGATTCTATGTTTGGATATTCTTCCTAACACCAACCACTTTACAGAGTGTAGTGAGTGCTTTTTACATGACTCCAGCACAGTGCTTTTTACATGACATTTGCACCCAATGTTTTTCATATGGCACCTTGGTTTTAGGATCTCAATTCTGTTGTGGCAGGTCTTCTTGAGTACAGCAATGTGCCACATACCTTAGTCCTCACAAGGACACCTCATCACAACTATTGACTTCTTTGCTGTTCATATTGAGCATTCACAGCTCTTCTAAATCTGAGTAACTATGTAGCTCCTAAACAAGAACCTGCTCTTCTCTACCCCTAGTATTAAGCTGCCACCCCTCCCACCTCAGGCTTCAGTCTTGCAATTTGCATGGTAACCTTACTAGTGCTGGTGGCATGAAAGTTGCATCCAGTAAGTACATTCTGTAAAGTTGTTGGTGTTAGGAAGGGCATTCAATTATAGAAACCATGCCAAAGCAGACTGGCATAATGATTGTGAGTGTGTGTATGCGTGTGTCTCCTTGTCTTGACATTGTTTGATAGCTGGAGAAAAATGTGTGTGTGTGTGTGTGTGTGTGATAGATCATGGAGTTGCATAGTTTATGTAAGATATTGTTAATTATCTGAGTATCTGATAGAATTAAAAAAAATATATTTTCATCATACTTATCAACAATTTCCATGTGTGAGTATGTGTGTGAAAAAGACAAAGTGAGGGAGAGAGAGAGAAAGGTAATGTAAGAGAGGGAGTGTGTGTGAATGCAGTTGTGTACATCATTGAGACATATATGTATCTGTTTATGTATTTGTCTGTGTGCATGTGTTTGTATGTGTACATGACATGCATGTCTCTATGTGCATGTCTAAGGCTGTGAGTATGTTTTTATGAATTGTGCTTTTAATGAAGTTTGTTAATGTTGTTTATACAAAGCCTATGTTTCTGTTTTATTTAAATAGAAACAGACTTTCTTAAGAGGATGTAATGGAGAAATTATGTTTTGAGGAGAAATCAATACAGTAGTTGGATGATGATGATAATAATAATAATAATAATGTTTTGAATTTTGTCACAATTGTGGAGGAAGTAATTGATTACTGGTACTTTATTTCATTAACCTTGAAAAGATGAAAACGAAAGTTGACCTTGGTTGTATTTGAACTCAAAATGTTATGTGCTGAAGAAATGCCTCTAAGCATTTTGCATAATGCCCTAATGATTCTGTTAGCTTACTACCATAATAATAACTCTTTTTTCTATAGGCACAAGGCCTGAAATTTTGGGTGAGAGGGTTAGTTAATTACGACTCCAGTGCTCAACTGGTACTTATTTCATCAGGCCTAAAAAGGATGACAGGCTAAGTTGACCTTGGCAGAAATTGACCTCAGGACATAAACATGGGTGAAATGCTGTTGAGCATGTTGTCTGGCATGCTAACAATTCTGACAACTTGCCATCTTAATAATAATAATAATGATAAATAACAACAATAAGAATGATAATAATCCTTTCTGCTATAGACACAAGGCCTGAAATTTTTGGGCAGGAAGTAAGTTGATTATCTTGGCCCTAGTGCGTAACAGGTACTTATTTCATCGACCCTGAAAGGATGAAAGGCAAAATCGACATTGGCGGAATTTGAATTCAGTATGTAAAGATGGACAAAATGCCATGAAGCATTTCGCTTACTAACAATTCTGCCTACTCGAGGTTGTTGTTTCACATAGGTATAAGGCCTGAAATTAGCAAGAGGTGGTTAGTTAATATTGCCAACCCTAATTCTTGATCAACTCTGTATTAAGGATTTTGAACATAGCATAAGTCAACAAAGAAAATATTGATCAAATTCATCTCTTTTTATACTTGGGATTGTATTTTATTTTATTGACCCTGAATAGAGGAACGGTAAATTTCATCCTTGTGAGATTTGAACTCTGACTATAAACGGCCATAATTAGTAAAAATATTACTATCCTTTTGTTCAATCTTTAATCTTTTATTTGTGTCAGTCATTCGACTGTGGTCATGTTGACTTCATTGACTCGAGTACTTAGTTTTTTAAAGCCTGGTACTTATTCTATCAGTCACTTTTGCTGAACTGCTGAGTTACAGGGATGTAAGCACACCAGAACTAGCTATCATCTATATTTTTTAAATTAACACACACACATCGAACAGTAAGAGATGTGTTCTGATAAGAAATCAATCAATACAGTAATTACTGATAATATTAATGATGTTGATATTGGATGATGATGATGTGATATTGATGATAAGATGATGATGATGATGATGATGGTTTCTTTAGTGCTACATGGGCAGTGAGTGAGGTACACTTTACAAGGCACAGGAAAATGTGTGAGCTTGTGTATGTGTATACATGCATATGTGTGTGTGTGTGTGTGGGGGGGGGGGTTACATTAATTGCGAAAAAGAAATGAAGCAAATACAATAGGCTGTACTGTAATAAGAACATATTTAATAATGAACAAAAGTGGAAGGGTCGATGATGGTGGCGGTGGGGTCGAGGATGGTAGTGATAGCGTGTTCCTATTGATCCTTCTTCTGCTCATAAAGACTTCGTTAGACATTTGTTGCTATTTAATTTGTTTAATAAGCAGATTGATCACTTTTAAAGCTTTTCTCGTAAAAAAAATGAATAAATGATTTGATTTTATTCATCTTTTTTATATCAACATGGTTGTATAGGCCATGTAGTCTTGGGTTCAGTTCCAGCACATGGCACCTTAGGCAAATGTCTTCAACTCTAGTCATGGCTGACTCAAAATCTTGCAAGTGGACTCTGAAAGAAGCCTGTTGTATGTGTGTGTCTTGTACTAATATCATATGATGGTTGTAAATGAGCATCTCTTCTGTGAAAAAATATGTCTGGCCTTGGGGGAATATTATCTTGGTTGGAAACAGGTGAGGATTGGCAATAGAGAAGGCATCCAGCTGAATGAATTTCATCAGACCCATGCAAGCATGGAAAAGTAGGCATCAAACAATGATATTGATGATTATGAGGGCTCTGTTGTTAAGACGTTAGCTTTGTAATTGCATGGTTTTTGGTTTAATTCCAGTGCACAGCACATTAGGCAAGTGTCTTGTTGCAGCATATTGTTGAGAAAGATATGATTTCAGGGATGTTTTGCTGCTATTTCTTGTCGGTTGAGTGAGCCCTAATAATAATAATAATAATAATAGTAATCAGGGACCTTTTTGAGCAGGATGGGCTACTTGCCCTGAAGAAAATTCTAACTGCAAGGTCATGCACTGTTTATCTTGATATAAGATCACCATGTCATGCACATATGGTTGTGATGCATGTGCCTGGTGTACCCTTAAAAGATGGGTAGTCACGATGGGTATATTGGGCTTTGTATATTTGTATACTAGTGTCCTTTTGATGGCATGCACTGCTCTCTCACTCTGTAATAATGATAGTAATAATGATGGTCACTCCTGTTGGTTTTGACATGTGAATGTTTGAAGGAGAGAATTTAAAGTTTTTTAAAAAAAAAGTGAGTAAAAGAGAAAACAGCTTTTAAAAAGAAAAGAAAAAAGGAGGCTGCATCTATTTGTAAGGGATGTGTGAATATAATTTGAGTCCAGGTATGGATTTTGCTATGAAGTCATAATGGGGACACTGATGATTTTCATTTTGCCTGGGATTGGGCAAATGTGTCTGTTGATTGTTGGATATGATTCTTTTATTGTTCTTTTTTTTCAACTCAAATTGTTTTGATGCATTGTGACACATGTTATGCCATACAAATCAATCTAGGCAATGACTTTCTCAAGATGTCAAGTTAAGCTGTAGAGATTTTAGTGATTGCTTTACTAATAGTACTAATAGTAATAATAACAACAATCCTTTCTACTATAGGCACAAGGCCTGAAACGTTGAAGGAGGCAGATAGTCAATTACATCAACCCCAGTGTTTGACTTGTACTTATTTTATCAACTCTGAAAGGATGACAGTCAACCATGGCAGAATTTAAATCCAGAACATAAAGATGGATGAAATGCCACTAAGCATTTTGCCTGGCATGCTAACACTTCTGCCACCTCACCACCTTGATAACAATAAATATAATAACAATGATGATTTCTAATTTAGGCACAAGGCCAGCAATTGAGGGAAGGGGTTTAATCCAATTCATTGGCTCCAGCACTTGTCTTGTACTTGTATCAAATCCACTCACAAGGCTTTGGTTGGCCTGAGGTTTAGCAGAAGACACTTGCTCAAGATGCTGTGCAGTGGGACTGAATCCAAAACCACATCAATGGGAAGCAAGCTTCTTATTCACACAGCCATGTCTTTGCCTATAATAATAATAATAATAATAATAATAATAATAATAATAATCCTTTATGCTATAGGCACAAGGGTTGAAATTTTTGGCAGAGGGACCAGTCAATTACATCAACTCCAGCACTTGACTGGTACTTATTTCATCGACCCCGAAAGGAAGAAAGGCAAAATCGACCTTGGCAGAATTGGAACTCAGAATGTAGTAACAGATGAAATACTATTAAGCATTCACCTGGCATGCTAACGATACTGCCAGCTCGCCCAAATTTTGGTACAAGGCCAGCAATTTCAGGGGAGGGGCTAGGTTGATTACATTAATCTCAGTGCTCAACTGGTGCTTGTTTTATTGACCCTGGAAGGATGAAAGGCAAGCTTGACCTTGGAGGAATTTGAACTCAGAATGTGGTGATGGACAAAATGCTGCTAAGCATTTTGTTTGGCATGCAAATGATTCTGCTGGCTCATCCTCATCATCATCATCATCATCGTTTAACGTCCGCTTTCCATGCTAGTATGGGTTGGACGATTTGACTGAGGACTGGTGAAACCGGATGGCAACACCAGGCTCCAGTCTGATTTGGCAGAGTTTCTACAGCTGGATGCCCTTCCTAACGCCAACCACTCAGAGAGTGTAGTGGGTGCTTTTACGTGTCACCCGCACGAAAACGGCCACGCTCG
>NC_068997.1:5773925-5797595 GCF_001194135.2 Octopus bimaculoides
GCCCAGATAGCGGAAGCTATCGACTACCTCTAGTTTTTCACCCTGGAATGAGATAGAAGTTGTTTCCTGTTTGTTTGCAGTCTTTATTGCACCTGAGCATCTGCCACAAACAAAAACTAACTTGCTAGTTAACCTGCCTTTGATGTTGCTGCACCTCTTATGTGTCCATAGCTTGCACCGGGTACATCTTATAGAGTTACTACCTACTCCTTTTCTACATACTGAGCAGGGCCATCTACCTGAAGGGGTTTGTGTTTTATCTACCTTCCTACTTATTAGGATTTTGGTTTTAGCTAGGTTGACTCTAAGGCCCTTCAATTCTAGACCTTGCTTCCACACCTGAAACTTCTCCTCTAGTTCTGATAGTAATAATCCTAATAGTAATAATAATAATAATAATAATGATTTCAAATTTTGGCACAAGGCCAGCAATTTTGGGGGTGGGTGGGTAAGCTGATTACATCAACCCCAGTGTTCAACTGGTACTTATTTCATTGACCCCAAAATGTTTGAATGGCAAAGTGGACCTTGGTAGAATTTGAACTCCGAATGTGAAGACAGATAAAATGCCACTAAGTATTTTGCTTCGTGCTAACAGTTCTGCCAGCTTGCTACCTTGTATAATAATGATGATAATAATGAAACAAATTAATAAATAAAACAACAAGATTAAAGAAACAAAACTATCATAGAAACATGGAGCTTTTGAAGTTCCTTGTGTTGGGTTAGACCTCACAAAGTTAACCACTATGAGTGATGATGGTGGTGATAATGATGATATATCTTCACTCCCCATTAGCTTCTTTAACTGTCACTATCTCGCTCCCCCACATCAACATTTTCCTTAGATTCAAACACTTTTTTTCTTTCTTTCTTTATCCATTCAAATTTTAAATCCAAATTGTTCACCGATATTTATATTTCTTCAATATGCTCCGCTACACACAGTCATTCTTTCTCTACTGTTTTTTTTGGGGGGGAGAGACTTGTTCTTGTTTTAGTCCTGTCGTTTTGAAAAGATTAATTTATTTCATTTCATAATTTCCATTAATCTAACTTAATGTTTAAAGGATTAATAAATAGAAAACTTGCACTAATAAAAACAATTACTTTTTCGTTATTCTCTTGGGTTTCTATTTCAATATATATAGCAAGCTTATTTAAATTTTTTCTACTCTATTTAACTCCCTCTCTTTTTCTCTCTCTCTCTCTCTCTCTCATATATATATATATATATATAGGGAGAGAGGGGGGTTAAGTGGAGTAGAAAAATTTGTGTGTGTGGGTGGGTGGGTGTATATGTATGTGTGTGTGGGTGGGTGTATATATGTGTGTGTGTGTATGTATGTATGTATATATGTGTGTGTATACATATGTGTGTGTATTTTCTACCATCACTGCCATTTTTTTTCTGAAATGTAAATGAATGCTATGAGAATTTTGGAATGTTTGTGTTGCAAAAGGTGGTTCTTTGTATACAACTGCAATAAATTACCATCAACACAATAAATTCTCTGAAATGTTTAACATAGCTTGATTTTCTGACTTTCCCAATTGTTACTTTTACCAAAATAAACAAACGAGCAAATAAATAGATAAATAGACAAAATTAATATATAAATAAAACACCAACAGAATTTTGTTTTCTATATTTGTTCTTTTATTTCATGACATTTTTGTTTGTTTCTCCCCTTTCTTTGCTTCCATCTATATTCTTTGTACATAAATGGTGAACCACTTCCAATTTGGAATGTAGAAGCCAAGTCTAAAACAATAGAAACAAAAATAGTTAAAGCACTTGCAGTATTTCTTACTGGAGTGATGTGCAGTTGGTCTTGTTACCATTTCTTCAACTCGTGTCATCGTGGAAATAAACAAAAATAAGAAACAAATAAAAGCATCTGCTGATAGAACAATGGAAACAATGATAATGACGATAAATAACATCCTAATGCTCTGTAATCTGAGTTCAAAACCCACTGAGGTCATCTTTGTTTCTCATTCTCTTTTTTTTTTGTGTGTGTGTGTGTGTGTGTGGTGCATTGTATAAGGCACCATCAGAGAAATAAGTGGGGGTGATTCTTTTTAGTGCAAACTTTGTTAATATTGATTCATGATCATCATCATCGTCATTTAACGTCCACTTTCCATGCTGGCATGGGTTGGACAGTTTGACTGAGGGCTGGCAAGCCAGAAGGCTGCACCAGGCTCCAATCTGATCTGGCAAAGTTTCTACAGCTGAATGCCCTTCCTAATGCTAACTGCTCCAATAGTGTAGTGGGTGCTTTTTACGTGTCACCAACATGGGGGCCAGTCAGGTGGTACTGGCATCGACCACGCTTGAATGGTGCATTTTACGTGCCACCAGCATGGGAGCCAGTCAGGCGGTACTGGCATCGGTCACAACATTGGCTTCACTTGCCTCAATAGGTCTTCGCAAGTGCAGTTTATAGCCCAATGAGTGAAGGGTACTTTTAAAGGAGCCGGTTATGCTGCACTGGCATAGGCCATGGTTATGGTTTCACTTGGCTTGCTGGGTCTTCTCAAGCACAGCATATCTTCAAAGGTCTCGGTCACTTGTCATTGCCCCTGTGAGGCCCAACATTCGAAGTTGTGCTTTACCACCTCATCTTATACCTATGTTCTTTGCCTGTGAGGAACCTAGCAGAACTTCCTCTCTACCTTACTTCTTGGATGCAGCACAAATCTACACATCTCTCTTCAAGCATCTCAACAATCTCACCAGACCTATCTTTCAGTGTGCCCACGTTGAGTGTGCCAACTCTGAGGGTGTGGGAGGTGTGGGCCCACGAGACCATGGGAAGGGGGACAGCAGCATCATGTACCTGTAAAGAAAGCTCACATTTGGCAGAACTCATAAACATGCAATAGCCTTCAACCTGCATACACTACACCAGCATTTTATGTGCTACATGATCACTACATTACATAGGAGATAAACCCTAAGTAGGGATGGGGAAACATTGAGCCTTTGGAGGTGTTCATGGGAGAGACATCAGATAGAGGTCAGATGATAGACACTTCCGCTACAGGTGGTGGGGGTGGGAAAGGCAGGCGCACTGCAAAACAGCAAAAACTCAGGCTGCTAGTGTGAGAGAATATAAATGTTAATAATGAGATAGAATTGGGCATTTGAATTATTAACTAGAGCTATAACCAACAGTTTTTGTTCAGCCAAACTGTGACAAAATTAGATAAATGAATGAATAAATGACAATAATAAATGAACATGAAAGAGAAGGAGAAAGAGAGAGAGTTGGATTGAGTGAAGGGATCATAAGTTTTTTCTGTAAACATATGGCATGGAAGACGAAACTGTCTTTACATAGATAGATAATGAAATGAAATAATAAAGTAATTATGATAATTATTTGCGCTGAAAAAGAGGTTTTAGATATGTGCTAGGTTGGAAAACAAGTCTGCTTATCTGAACATCTGGTTTCTACTCCATGTGGCAAAGTATTAAAATATGAGGTAGGGGAATCTGAATGAGCTAATTTGTATAGGGTGGGGTGGGTGAGCAGAGGTAAAGTGTTAGGAGAAGCAAGTGGTTAATGAAACAGAGAGAGAGAGAGAGAGAGAGAGAGAGAAAGAGAGAGAGAGAGAGAGAGAGGGACCAGAGTTCGGCTAGTCGAATGCAGAACACAAAGAGACAGAATTTTGGGATTTAGGGTAACATAATTGAACAAATGGGTTTAACATTGCTACTCGCGGAGTGAAAGAATAGTAATTCTGATAATGAGATAGAATTGGGTACCGTGAAACAGCAAAAACTTAGGTTGCCAGAGTGAGAGAATATTAATGATAATAATGAGATAGAATTGGGCATTTGAATTATTAACTAGAGCTATAACCAACAGTTTTCGTTCAGCCAAACTGTGACAAAATTAGATAAATGAATGAATAATTGACAATAATAAATGAACATGAAGGAGAAAGAGAGAGAGTTGGATTGAGTGAAGGGATCATAAGTTTTTTCTGTAAACATATGGCATGGAAGATGAAACTGTCTTTACATAGACAATGAAATGAAATAATAAAGTAATTATAATAATTATTTGCACTGAAAAAGGGGTTTTAGATGTGTACTAGGTTGGAAAACAAGGCTGCTTATCTGAACATCTTCTGGTTTCTACTCCTTGTGGTGAGGTATTAAAATATGTTGCTGTTTGGACATCCCTACATGTTTTGTAAACCATTTTCCTCATATATCATTGCATGAATGAATGGGCCCTTATGGTAGATAAAAATGAAAGGATTATTATTAGTATTATTAAAGGTGGAAAAGTAGTTGAATCATTAGCGCATTGGACAAAATGCTTATTGGCATTTCTTTCGGCTCTTTACCCTTTGAGTTCAAATCCCATTATAGTTAACTTTGCATTTCATCCTCTCAGGGTTAATAAAATACGGTACTTGTCAAGTATTGGAGGTCAATGTAATCAATGTGCCCCCTCCCCTCAAAATTATACCCAAATTAGAATAAGTATTAGCTAAGCACTGGGGTCAGTGTAATCTGCTCGCCTTTTCCCACCTCAAAAATGTCAGGCTTTGTGCCTATGGTAGAAAGGATTAATGTTTAATGTCCACTTTCCATGCTGGCATGGGTTGGATGGCTTGACATGGAGCTGGCTAGCAGGGATCTGTCCAGACTCCAACTCTGTTATGGCATGGGTTCTATGGCTGGATGCCCATCCTAATGCCGACCATTTAACAAAGTGTGCTGGGTGCTTTTTATGTGCCTATCATTATTATTAAGGCAGTGAGTTAAATTGTTAAAGTGTCAGGCAAAAGTGCTTAGTGGCATTTCTTCCACTTCTTTATGTTCTGAGTTCAAATTTCATCCAGGTCAGCTTTACCTTTCATTTCAGGGTTGATAAATTAAAGTACCAGTCAAGTTCTGGGAGTCAATATAATTGACTCCTCCCTCTTTTCAAAATTGCTGACCAAGTGGAAAAATTAGAAAGGATTATTATTATTATTATTGCTTAAAGGTGGCAAGCTGGCAGAATCGTTAGCGCACGGGATGAAATGCCTTGTGGTATTTCACTCGTCGCTACGTTCTGAGTTCAAATTCTGCCGAGGTCAACTTTGCCTTTCATCCTTTCAGGGTCAATAAATTAAGTACCAGTCAAGTACTGTGTTCGATGTGATTGATTGTCCCCCTCTCCACTAAAATCCAGGCCTTGTGTCTATCGTAGAAATGATTATTATTATTATAGTAGGGTCTGCTTGCTGAATTTTTAAAACATTTGTAAACATTTTTATGTATTTTTAATGTTTTTTTTTTTTTTGTTATTTTCAATTATTTGATTCTTTCTCCCTCTTCCTTCCTCTCATCACATCCACTTCAAATATAATTCCCTATTGAAGTAAAAAAAACAAACCCGGAGAAGCCATGTTGTGGAAATTTCAGCTGGTTATTACCTCTCTATCTTTCCTCCCTCCCCACTCTCTCTCTCTTTATTATACATGCATACACCCCTCTTTGGCTCTGCTATATTGTTAGTTAACTCTCGGTTCAAACATCTGCTCTTTGTACTCAATCTAATAATTATTGTTGTTGCTGCTGTTGTTACACAACAAAGCACTTCTTTATAGATGTCTTTTATATGTACATGAGAGCACACACACCCTCACACCTACACATATACACTTAAGAGACCTTTTGCTTTCAAACACTCACCTTTGACAGGAACCTTTCATTTGTGCACTCACTCATGCACTTAGATGTGTACACATGCATCCCATCGCCTCCACCTCATTCCTCTGATACCTATTCATACTTGACAGACGCTTCATTCGACATGCATGCTCACATTCATACATTCACACACAAACCTATGCACTCACACATGCACTCACACACACGGACATGCACTTATTCTAGTCTTTTGGTTAAGATCAAAGTGTAGTGTGTTTTTATTAGCTGTTGTGTGTTTGTGTGTGTATGTGTGTGTGTGTAATGATTTTGCTTATGCATTGTGAAACTAATAACCAGTTGTTAGAACTCAATATACTTTGTGCTTTAGAGTAAAGTGTCAGGAGAGTACGGTGTGTAATTAGTGAATGATAAGACAACAGGAGTTACATAATCAATTTCATTAGCTTACAGTTGTTTCTGCTATAAGTAGTAGTGCAGTCAAAGCTGTTTGCTTATGCAACATCTTATAGCTTCCTCAAAGCCATGTGCTGCTTCAATATGGGTTAAAGATAACTTTAGAGCAAATCAAGTATAGGCATATATGCATACACACACACACGTGCGTTCATGTGCATATGTGTATATTTACGTGTGTTTATGTATAATTAGGTAGATAGATGTGTGTGTATACACACACATATACACATATAGTTGAACTTCAGTTTAGAAACACCTCTCTTCACAAACAAATTGGTTTCAAACAGCTTGGATGATGAACATCCTTCAAGAACGAATTAAATTCATAAATTGAGGTTCCACTCTGTGTGTGTATGTATGTGTGTGTGTGTAGTCGTCGTCGTCGTCGTCGTTTAACGTCCGCTTTCCATGCTAGCATGGGTTGGACGATTTGACTGAGGACTGGTGAAACCGGATGGCTACACCAGGCTCCAATCTGATTTGGCAGAGTTTCTATAGCTGGATGCCCTTCCTAACGCCAACCACTCAGAGAGTGTAGTCGGTACTTTTACGTGTCACCCGCACGAAGGCCAGTCAGGCGGTACTGGCAACGGCCACGCTCATCTTGCTCGAAAAAACCTCGTGTCACCCGCACAAGAGCCAGTCCAGGGGCACCAGCAACAATCTTGCTCGAAAATCCTACGACGGCCCCACACAAGATATATATATATATGTTACAGTCATATAAGCATTGTTTGAAATGTTCCAAGAAAACATGTCTGGCCAAAGTGAAATGTTACCTTACCTGAAAACAAATGAGTGTTGGCAACAGGAAGGATGTATCTGGCCATAGAAAATTTGTCTCAATAAATTCTGTCCAACCCATGCAGGTATGGAAAAATGGACATTGAAACAATGATTATATATAGGTGCATGCATGGTTCTGTGGTTAAGAAGCTTGCTTCGCAGCCACATGGTTTTGGATTCAGTCCCACTACACAGCATCTTGGGGAAATATCTATAACCCTAGGTCAACCAAAGTCTTGAAAGAAGCTTGTCATTCACATATGTGTGTGTGTGTTTTCTTCTCTTGACATCACATGGTGGTTGTAAATGAGCATTGCTGTTATACAAGCAATGTTGTTTGTTTTCAGTCTTCCTTGAAAAACTCATCTGGCTAAGGGGATATATTGCCTTGCTTGGAACAAACCTCATGTGACCCATATAAGCATGAAAAAGTAGACAACAGTGACAACTATAATGATGATATACATTTATGTATATCTGTGTAGCTATGATGATGATGATGATGCCATACATATATGTATGCATATGTGTGTTAATATATAAAAGCTAGTATATAGAAATAAATTTTACCACTTTTCATAAAAGGAAATACAAAATTTTGTTAAACAAACTGAAATTCTCCATTTTGTTGTTTTGCTTAAAGTTAACAAAATCACTAAATGTGTCTTGTGTTTGCTTCTGATCTATTATCTATTCAGTGTCCATATATAGATATGTATTCTTCCCACAATGTTAGAATAATTAGTAATCTAATTAATAGTGATGAACTACTTTCTGAATATTTCTGCTATTTATTAATTCTTTTCTTTTGTTTCATTTGCTGTTTTTGTTTTAACCTTTTTGTTACCATATTTCTGTTGAAAATATCGTGCTTTGTTTAAATTTATTTTGAAAAGAATGAAGAGTTTAGTAAGTTACTTTGGTCATTATGAATCTAGTATTTGGAACATAATATGAAATTAAATTTTTGTTGGAAGGTTTTAATTTAGGTCACTTCAAGACTTGAAGTCTGTATCCTAGACCCAGACGTAGTCTCAGAATAGATGTAGTGTCAAACCGGTTAAGATATTTTTATTTTTAATGTCATATAGCTAGTTGGTAGAGGATAGACAGATGCAAATAGATAGATGTGTATGTGTACATATCTGTAGGTAAATAGATAGTTAGATAGAAGAGTTAGCAGATGAAGAACTGTAACAGTTAACCCTTTTGAGATACATGATATTTGGGTATGTGTAACCAAAAGGACCAAAGTTTTTTTTTTTTTTCTATTGAGATACTTCTACTGAAAGGTGATCTCTGATCAGCTATTACACTTCAAACCAACCATTTACAACATTTCTTCCATTGGGCCGATGGATCAGCGTCAAAGTCCTTTCAGCTTGTATCACTTGAGTTGATGAATTTGTCTGGGTGTCCCAAGAGGGTTAATGGATAGCTATGTAGCTAGAGAACAGGCATAGATAGATAGATAAACAGATAGATGGGTTGGTAGATATATATGGATTTTTTGTGTGTGTTTTAGTTATTTGACTATGGCCATACTGGAGTACTGCCTTGATGGGTTTTTGTTGAACAAATCAACTCCAGGACTTATATTTTGAAACCTAGTACCTATTCTATTAGTCTTTTTTGCTGAGTTACAGACACATTAAGTTATGGAGACATTAACACGCCAACATCAACTGTGAAGCAGTGGTGGGAGACATCCCTCCCACTCAACTGGCTTCTTTCAGTTTCTGTCTACCAAATCCACTTACAGGGCTTTGGTTGGCCCGAGGCTATAATAGGAGACACTTGCCCATGGTGCCATGCAGTGGGACTGAACCCAGAACCATGTAGTTGGGAGCAAGCTATTTACCACACACCATACCTGAATAGGCATAAATAGACAGAGGAGTCCTTGTCATGATCATGTTTTTTTGTTTTGTTTTATTCAGGCATAATGTATCTAGGACTACATTACCCAACATATCCTGTTTTTAAACCAATAAAATGATTGAGAGAGAATTAGCTGCTATTTGTAGCACAAGAAGCCACTATGTAGAGGCTTGTGTGCCTATGTGATGTGATGATGATGCTGTTGAGTGGTGGAAGAGAGCCCCTCCTTCACCGGTCAACTGGGACATTATCAAAGTTCAGCCAATAATTAAGGAATCCTCACAGTCATGTTATTCTCAAAACTCCACCACCACTATTACCAGGCATACATACATCCACTCCCCCCCTCAGACTTACTTTATTCTGTATTCTAGTCACAGTTATAAAAGTCAACAGTGGAGCAGGAGTGGGTGGTGGTGATAGTGGTGGTTGTGGCAGTGGTTGTGATGGTGGTTGTTGTTGTTTAGCCCCTGCTCAGTTCTGATCTAACAGACCTGTGATCAAAACCATTTCAGCCCTGACTACCACTGTCTTACCAATATACCGAGTGGAGAGAACCCATGAATACCATATTCAAAGTGTTTCTTTTTGAAAATGATAGTGGGCAGGAGAAGAGGGGTGATTTGACTGCTATTTCTAACAGCTCAAGTAATCATCGAAGCCACCTCCCCTACTTCGTAGTGACATGGTGGTGTTGCTGGCGGTGAGAGCCAGTTGTTACAGTTCTGGTGCAAAGAAGAATATAGTGGTGGTAGTGGAGTAGTGAGTGAGGTGGGGTGAATGTCTGTTTTCTATTTTTACAAGGTGACATTAAATATATGTCAAAGATAAATGTTCGGTTCAGCCTATTGACACCTCTCACTTTTGAGTTGTCTCTTTCCATCATGTTTTACCAATAAAGAAAAAAAAAAGAAGAAAAAAAAGAAGTGTTTTAAACTCCTTCTTGCAAGACCTCCACTTCTAGAAAGGTGGTGGTGATAGTGTTGTTGGTGGTGGTGAATGCAGAAGAGAATTTAAAAGCTGTTTATTTACCAAGAATACAAGAACATAACAACACCCTGGAGTATCCAAAGAATCGGTCTTTACTGACATAACAGAGCTCAGTAATAAAGTGGAAGGTGAAAAATATTCAAATTGAGATAGGTTAAACTGGATGTACGTCTGCCTGCCTGCCTGCCTGCCTATTTGTTTTTTAAAGTTTCATGGCAACCTCATTAGTGCATGTCAAAGCAAGCACTGGAGCTCGACACAGTGCTGTGCCTGAAGCTCCAGTGTCTGGGATGGTTGGCATTAAGGGCATCCAGCCACAGAAACCACGTCAAAGCAGGCACTGGAGCTTCATGCAGTTATGTCAGCATGGAAAATGCAATATTAAATGATGATAATGATGATGATGATTATACCCTTGCTTACCATGTGTCTCAACAAATCTCTCCTTGCAACCTCTCTAATCTTCTGTACCTCTCCTGTAACTTGAGGGTCCTCCCTGACACATTTTCACCACCACCATCTTTCTCTCTCTCTGTCTCTCTCTATCAATGTATCTTTATCTGTTCTTTAGCCATCTGTCTACCTGCCCATTTGATAATATCTCTGCAGGCTTAGGGTTGACTTGGGTCTGTGTGGGTGCTTGGTCTGCTAGAAATAGCAGCCACATCTGTTTTAAAAAGGAAGGGCTTATTAGATAAAATACTCCTAGTTACACTGGGATTGTTATGGCTTGAACACTTGATAAATCTGACCTATCAGGATTGACCTGGAGTTGAAAAGCATCATCATCACACTGTCATATAAGCCAGTGAAGGAGCCATAGCATGGTTTGCTTGATCTTCTAGAAATGGCAACCGATCCTACTACCACCACCACCACCACAAAAAAAAAATCCGAAAAACATCATGAAATTAGAAGACCCAGAACAAATAGAGATCATAGATGAAATTAGAGAACACAGTTGTAAAGAATGACAAAAATTAAGTCAAATGCACTAAACACAACACTGTGCACACCTAATTAAACAGTAAACATTCCTCAGAGTTATTTGTTGAATTCATTATGAAAGACTCAGTGGCATGTATTGTTGTCGAACAGCCCTAGGTCAGCCCTGCTTTGTAGAATAACAAGGCCTGAATTTTGAGGGAAGGTGTAGTCACTTACGTTGACCCTAGTCACTTCTTGACGCCAAAGGGATGAAAGGCAAAGTCAACCTTGGCGTAATTTCAACCCAGAACGTGAAGACAGATGAAAAACTGCGAAGCATTTCACCTGTCGTGCTAATGACTCTGCCGGCTCTCCACCTTAACATTGTTCTAATGATAATGTTGTTGTGTAGTCTTAGGTTGGCTCTGATCAACCAAACCTGTAATAGAAGTGTTTCTAAACCTGACCATCTTGTTTTTTTGTTTTACTTTCTGAAATAGTTTGTCTAGGACTGCAACATTCAATGTATCCTTCCTTTCTTTACAAGACAGTAGATAAGCTTGTGATTTGGGTGGTGAATTGGCAGCTATTTCTGGCAGATCAAGCAACCATGTAGATGCTTAGTTTGTATGAGTGTGATGTTGTTATTGTTGTTTAGCCCTAGGTCATACTGGTAGATCCAGCCTATGATAAAGTGTGCTCTAGCCTATTCTATTGTTTTCTCTTATTTTCAAAACCAGCATATTTAGAACTGCCTTATCTAATATTCCTTCTTCTCTAAAACAGTAAGTGAAGATTTGGCTGCTGTTTCTAGTAGGTCAAGTGCCCACATTACTCTGGATCATCTCTGATCCAACAGACCTATGATCAAAGGTATCCTAGTTATGGTCCATCTGTTTGTTTTGTATTATTCAGACAATAGTGTATCTAGGAATATATTATTCAACATGTCCTGTTTTTTTCTAAGCTGAGAAAGTGTGATTTGTGGTTGCTATTTCTCTTCCTTGCAGGTCTTTTAGTTTCATTTGTGGTTTCATTTGTGGTTTCTTCTAATTTCATTTACCTGGCAAGAATTTATGGTTTCTTTCAATAACATTGCCTTCTTGCTTTGACACAAACACAGAAAGACCACAAGAAAAATTAATGAAGGATTTTGAAAAAAATTTCCACTAATCCTTTTGTTACCATATTTCTGTTAACATATACTGCCTTTGTTTCAATTCATTTTTAGAATAATGAAGTATTTAGTAAAATAACTTTCTCATTATTAAGCTAGGGGCTGAAACAAAATAACATAAAATTTCGGTGGAAGATTATAATTTAGACCACTTTAAAAAGAGTAAGTTTATGTTATGGAACTTGGAGCAGTCTCAGGCAGATTGGTATCAAAAGGGTTAGTGAGGAGGATGAATAATGTCTAAGACCCTTCTCAAGATTCCATGGTAGGTGGAAAGGTGTGATGCTATTATCAAACTGGAGGCCTAACCTGAATGCTTGTTGTGTGTTTGTATGTATATGCAAGTCTGTTTGCAGCCCAATGAAAGTATTTAGAATGTTGATGAATCTGTTACCTTAATCTCTTAATAGTTTTCCCACCGAATTAAGTCTTTAACATTTAAACTGGCCATGTCCAGCCAAAATATTCTACCTGTTTTATGCTCAAGACCAGCCAGATCTGGTCTCTCACACCCACCCTACAATGTCTATCTAAAAAGAAACAATCACAACATCAAAATCTCATAGCTTTGAGGTGATGCATGATTTATACAAAACAATTGAATAAATAAGCATTATATTTGACATAATAATCTGAATGCTAACGAGTTAAAGTGCGCACATACCCCCGCCAATTATCATCGTCATACATCCAGTTTTCAGTGCTGGTATGGGTTCCGAGGCAGTGTTTCACAACTAGATACCCTTGCTTTTGCCAACCTTTTTGCTTTTTACAACCGGAGACACCCATATAGTGTCCCAATTCTAAAACTACCATAGGTTTTCATCATCATCATCATCATCATCATCATCATCGTCTAACGTCCGCTTTCCATGCTAGCATGGGTTGGACGACTTGACTGAGGACTGATGAAACCGGATGGCAACACCAGGCTCCAATCTAAATTTGGCAGAGTTTCTACAGCTGGATGCCCTTCCTAATGCCAACCACTCTGAGAGTGTAGTAGGTGCTTTTACGTGTCACCTGCACGAAGGCCAGTTTTGTATAGTATTTTTGTTTTTAATGTCATATTTGGATTTGGCAGAGCAGCACCACTGGCCCTTATTATGGTCTGTGAGACTAGTGAGAGAGGAGCAGGAGAGGTTGTCTTTAGTCTAGAGGCCTGTTTTAAATGCTAGCAACTGAATGGATACTCAGTACAACATATCTAAAATAACAAATGTATCAGCTTAAGTCCAGTTTATGTAAGAAATAAAAAGTAACAGCACCATATTTATGATAGCTCATTATTTATGAGAGCTCTGATGGAAAATAACACACACATATATTTATGTGTTTGAATTGTTGGTGTTGGAAGCAACACACACACACGTACACGCACACACACACACGCACACACACACAGTGCTGATGGATAGGTTTCTATGGAGATAATGGACAAACCATGTACAGTTACAGACATGAAAATCATCGTTGCTGTTAAAATGGTGGAACCATATTAATTGCTGTGCCATTCTCTATTGCAATGGTAATTGTGGTAAAATATCAGGAGGAAGATGGTGGTGGTAGCAATAATTAGTTCCAGGTCAGTTCAAATCCAGTAGACCTGTGATTAAAGACATTCCAACTGTGACCATCTAGTATTGTTTTCCCTGGATGTTACATAAGATCCTATTATTTTCTCTTGTTGGATAATCTTATGCCAGCCTTGGTCAAGATGAGCTATGATATTCCAATTGTGACCATCCCATCTTTTATTCAGATATGCTATACCTCTATACATTATACAGTGTGTTTTTTTTAAAACAGCAAGCTGTGATTTGAGAGGGAGATTTGGTTGCTATTTCTAGCTGGTTAAGTAACTAAGCAAAGGATCATTTCTTGGGGCATATGATGAGGGTTTTATTGTGTAAGGAGTGGAGAATCTAGGTTTGGGGGATTTGCTATATGCAGCAGATGTATGTGTACTAGATATATTCATTGACATGAAGTTGTGATTGTGATAGTGTATGTGTGTATATATGTATGTGAGTAAGTGTGTGCATGTGTGAGTAGTTTAATGCGATGCAATAAATTGTAACAGACACAAACAAGCTTTAAAACCTCATCAATTGCAAGGAAGAGCCGCAAACTATCGAGTTATGCTAATAATCTGATTAGTGTTGGTATGAGACACCTCCAAATTCATTAATATCACATTGCCGATAAAGTTGGTCACTCTAGAATGGAAGCAGTCTCCACAGGCAGAAGAACATTTCCAATAATTAACTTCCTAATACATATTAATTCAATATATAAAATGGTTGGTGCTTTGAACAATCATTAGAAATTGATAAAAGGCTGAATCTCAACATTGAGCAGAGGTAGTAAATTGGCAGAATTTGTAGAGCATTTGATGAAATGCTGGTGACATTTAGTTATACCATAGTGTGTTCCAAGTTCAAATCCTACCAAGGTCAACTTTGATTATTCTTCTGATGCGATGGGGGTTGATAAAATAAAGTACCTGTCAAGTATCAAGGTTGATTCCATTTCTATAATTAATCCTAAATATGAATGAAATTGTAACAGAAGAGTTGAAGTTGGTGCTGGTTGTAAGCTGCCTTGGACACCTTGTAAATTCAGTTCAGTTCTAGTTCTCTTAGACTCTCTCAGATACCCAGGAGGCTCTCTTGAGGTTGCAGATAGTTTCTGTTATCTAGGTGACCAAATTAGCAATGCTGGAGGATGTTTAAACTAAGAATAGGATAGATGAAGTTCAGAGAGCTGTTATCTTTGTTGACAACAAAAGGATTCTCTCTCAGAGTGAAAGGTAAGATTGTATGATGCTTGTGTACAAATGGCTATACTCCATGGTAGTGAGACCTAGGCTCTGAATGCAGAAGACATGCATAGACTAGAGAGGAATGAAAGCAGTATGCTCTGTTGGATGTGCAACATCAGTGTGTTTGTATGACGAAGTGTAAATGTGTTGAGTGAAAAGTCGGGCATATGAGGAATCAAGAGGGAAGACTATATTAGTTTGTACATGTGATGCGTATGAATGAAGACAATTGTGTAAAGAAGTGCCAATCACTGAAAGTAGATGTTACCCATAGGAGAGGGAGACTCAGGAAGACATGGGATGAAGTGGTGAGGACCGGTCTCAGGATGTTTGGCCTTACAGAGGAAATGACAATGGACTAAAATGTCTGGTGATATGAGGTTCTTGAGAAGACCTACCCACATTAGCAAAACTGAGTTCTAAAAGCTCTGTGTGTTTCACCAACACATAATAAAACTTTTCATACACTCTACCCCAACAAACCAAACTACATCTCTTCTCTTCATGTTTTCTCTTTCATGCGCTATACTTCTCTCTCACTCCCCAATCCTGTCCTCATAGCCTTGCTCACTGTATCATTGCTATCTAGTAGTCCCTTACCCCCTCTATACACCCAGGTTTTCACCAGTCACTCCATTCCCCACCCCCACTCTCTACTCATGTTTTTTGGCAATGCCCTGCTACTTAGATTATGACCTCTGTACCTTGGATAACATTGGTGGCATGGAGAGAGGAGGCTGGTTTGCATGGGTGACTGCTGGTCTTCCATAAAACAACCTTACCCAGACTTGTGCCTCAGAGGGGAACTTTTTAGGTGCAATCCCATGGAGTCTTTACCCTGTTTTGGCATGGTTCCTACAGCTTGATGCCCTTCTTAACACCAATTGCTTAATTGAATGTACTGGGTGCTTTTTACGTGGCACCATCACCTGTGAGGTTACCATATATTTCTCAAACATACATACAATCCTCCACTACATTATTGAAACACATTGGTTTCAAATTTTGGCACAAGGCCCGCAATTTTGGGAGAGGGTAGAAGTCGATTCAATTGACCCCAGTACTCAAGTGGTACTTATTTTATCAACCCTGAAAGAATGAAAGGCAACGTTGACCTTGGTGGAATTTGAACTCAGAACTCCTAATGTAAAGATGGACGAAATGCCACTAAGGATTTTGTCCAGCATGCTACTGATTCTGCCAGCTCACTGCCTTACATTATTGAAACATATTGAGATGTAGTAGACTCTACAAGTCACATATAATACTATCCATCAAGGTAGGGAGTAACTCCAAATAAGAAATGACCCAGGTGGGAGAAAATTCTTTAGTCCTTCACACATAGACAACTTCTTTAGTGCTGGTAACATTATAAAGTACCAGTTTTGTACTGAGGTTTATTTTCCCCTCTCTTTCTTTCTTGTTTTCTCTCCTAGAAGAAATTGACTTTGGTCAGACCTGGAGTGGAGATGAGCTCTGCCAGGTCTGAAATTCCCAGGACCTGCTATATGTCATGATGTCCCCACCTCCTGCAACTTCATCAAGGAGTTGAGGGTCCATAGCATATATATATATGTGTGTGTGTGTGTGTGTGTATGCATACACATGCACACACTGTTTCTTCCTTAAAAATCAATAAATATTCTATCATGCAAATAGCTGAATTGTGCAATGAGGGTATTTTGTCACATACCCTTATAAGTGCTTCTTACCACTATTACTACTACTCCTGCCGTGGCAGTGGTGGTGGCCAGCGGAAGGGAACTTTTTCAAGGCTGCTCAGTTTCCTAGAAATGACTTCCAAACCTCCAGTTGTGGAATACAAATCTATGAATATTGTTGCTGTTGATAATGATGATAATAATAATTATAATGGTGAACACGCACATACACACACGCACGCACACGCACACGCACACACACATTAAATGTGTGTCTGTATGTATAGAGTTGTTTAACTTTTTAGCAATTTGAATATTATCGCCACTGTCACTGTAACTGCTGCTGCTTCTAGTACACACCTCCCTGTGTGTGTGTGTGTATACACACAGTGTTTGTCAATGGGCAAGTTGTTTAAACAGAATTTCTAGTATTACATCAGTTTATTCAGAAATATGACACTAAGTACACTTTAGTTCTTAATATATATTATATAATATATGAATATACATGCACATACAGATATACAAATCTATGTACACACCCACCCACACATGCGCATAATCTACTTGTGTTTGATAACTTGTCTGTTAATTTCCAATTAACATTTTGAAATTACACGACTTGAGGATTGCATCAAAAGAATCACTACTCTCTAAGAACTGGCTGCCCTTAAATGTAAGTCTTAAAGAAGAAAAAAAAAAGTGCATGCTTTTTGTTTTTGTTGGGGTGAGGAAGGGTTGTTAGTCTTGTATTGTTTTTGTTGTTGAAGTTGTCAAATTGGTAGAGGTTTCTCTTTTCCGTATATCTATTCTTTAACTGGTTTGAATGTCATTTGTGCTCCCATTTTTCGCCTCTTATCATATACGTCATTTTGCCTATTCTTTTTGTTAGTACTCTGGCTTCCCAACCTTCTCTTCCATTTTTATATACTTTGAAAAACACTTTGTCACTGATATTAAAATACTTTGTTGTATATTTAGCATTTTCTCTATTTGTTTTTCTTACTGATAACAGCCTGTCAAAAATTGGCTTAATTTTTCGAGCAAACATTAGTTCCACAGGCGACTTGCCTAAAGTGTTTGGTTTGGTGTTGTTCTATAAACCCTCAAGAATTGTGTCAATGCTGCGTCATTGACTAGCTTGTTTCTTGATTTCTTTAATGCTCTTTTAAATGTATCCATGACCTATTCCGCTCGCCCATTTGATCTTGGGTGATATGGTGGAGTAGAGATGTGTTCAACTGCGTACATTTTGCAAAAATTTAAAAACTTGTATGCCGTAAACTGTGTACCATTTTCAGATACTATGGTGTCTGGGACACTGAAGAAATTCTATTGTTATCATAGAGGTTGGTTTTCTACATTTACATATTTCTGGCCACTTAGTATAACTATCTACTACAATCAGGTAATATGCACCATATACTGGTCCAGCAAAATCTATATGAAGCCTGGTCCATGGACTGTTGGTTTTAGGCCATGGTTGGAATTTTACCTGTGGTGACTTGGTTACAAGGGCACAACCTCTGCAGGATTTCTTCAATGTCACAGTCCATTGTAGGCCAATATACATAACTTTTCCTTAGTGATTTCATTCTTGAAATCCCTGGGTGACCAATATAAAATTCCTTTAATAAACGCTTTTGTAGTGTGGCTGGCATTATGACTCTTTGTGCATACATCAACACATTGTCACACAATGAGAAATGGTTCACATTTGTGTTGTGCATACTTTTATTTTCTTTAGCATTCAGTGTTTCTTACATTTTTATATTGAATTTATTGTCTTCTGATTTCAATTTTATGTCTTGTAAAACTGGCAGTTCACGAATGACGTCACACAAAACATTTTAAAATTCATTTTCTGCTTGCAAAGTGGCAATCACAGTATCTTCGAATGGTTCCATGTTTTTTTAAATCAGTCTTGTTAGACAATCTGCATGGCCTAAATTCTTGGATGGTGTATACTCCATCTTGAAATCATAGTTTAATAATATTATTGTAGTCCAGTGTTGTAACCTGTTAGCAGTATAGGTAGGGATTCCTTTTTTTTTTTGACCCAAATATCAATAATAACAGTCAGTGATCAGTCTGCAGCTGAAAACTTCTACCATGCAAAAATCTGTGAAATTTTTTCTCAGCAAAAATAACTACAGCATCTTTTTTGATTTGACTGTAATTTTTCTCTGCTAATATCAGAGAATGTGAGGCATGAGCCACTGCCTTCATGTTACCATCTTTATATTTATGTAGCATTACTGCTCCTATACCATACTCAGAAGTGTCTGAAGCTACAGCAATCTCTGCTGTGGGATTGAAGTGAGCTAACAACAAATTTCATCAAATGCCTTTTGGCAATTTTCTGACCAATTCTATTTCATATCTTTTTTCAGCAAATTATTCAGTGGAGCCCTAACCTTATGCATATTTGGGTTATAATTTTGGTAATAATTTGCCAGTCCTAAAAATGCTTGTGTGTGTGTGTGTGTGTCTCTCTCTCTCTCTCTCTTTCTCTCTCTCTCTCTCTCTCTCTCTCTCTCTAGATAGATAGATAGATAGATAGATAGATAGATAGATAGAAAGGACAACAAAAGAAAGAAAGAGACCTCAATATTATGTAAATGAGGAATTTATCTGTAAAAATATGTGACACTTATTCGGCAGCCATGATAAAATTCCAAATTTTATATATATATATATATATATATATATATATATATATGTGTGTGTGTGTGTGTGTGTGTGTGTGTGTGCGCACACACATATGCACATGTCAGAATATCTGTATATCTGCCTGTCTATCAGTCTAGATTCATAAGTCCTGTTTCTCTGTTTCCATGGCACATATATCACTCCCCTGGATGGGGTGCCAATCTGTCTTAGGATTACTCATTTTTACCAGCTGGGTGAATTGGAGCAACATGAAATGAGTGTTGCTCAAGAACACAATGCATTGCCCACTCCAGAAATGAAAACCACAATCCTATGTTCATGAGTACATCACCCTAACCACTGAGCCATGTGTCTCCATCTGTCTGTCTGTATGTATATTTGACTGTGTCAGTCAGTCAGTCTTTCTCTCTCTACACGTATATATTTAAGTAATTACATTTACAGCATTATAAAATGGAAATATTACACATGCCTTTCTGTTTGTAATTATATCCTAATTAATTATCCCCTTCTATACTTTTACATTTTGTGTGAATGTTGTTCAAGCATTTTTTAAAAATCTCTCATCTTTTTGGATTTCTTCATGATTTTATCAATGCCAACTTTATCATGATTCTCTTTACCTTTTCTTTTTGTTGTTAGTGAGAAATTTTATTAAAAAAGAATTGCATTTCTATATCTTATTTTCTGAAAATTTAAATGTTTTTGTCTACAAAAAACACCCTTTTAAAAAAATTTACTGAAATAGTCTTTATTACAATTGGAGCTTCATTTAGAGAGGGGTCATGGCCTTTTTTTGTTTCTATGTTCTAACTGTAGTGCTTCAAGGAAAATTTTATCACACATTTATTCTAAGACGTGCCAAACCTTAGGAAATCAGGTTTGAATTCTTTGATAAAAATCTTCATGATTATGTTGGAATTCTAAATGACACACCAAACATTGCTTACTCTATCCCATCCTGCCCCCCCACTTTCCCCCTTCTTTTTCTCTCCTTTTTCTTCATTTTCACAAAATTCAACACGATGTCTAGCAAGCTGGAACATTTTCTTTTTTTTTTCTGATCCAATTTTGCTTTCACTGGAATCCAAAGAATTAATATAATGCAAATGAAAGAATTCTTTTAAAATGATGCCATAAGAATTTTAGTCTCTATGATAAAGTCACTTTTCGTGTTTCTGAGAACAAAAAGAAAAGCAGAACCTAACCAATTCCGGCTTGAATCTGTAACATGCTTTTCTTTCTTAAGTCTTCTTCCAAATTTCTTCGTTTTACAATTTTTATTTTATCTTCATTTTGAGATAAAATTATTTATTTGTTTCTTAATGAGCCTTATTCAGGGACAGAAAAGCAGCACCCTTGACCTTTTTCAGGAGTTTCCAAGACTGATGGGAGAAAGAGAGGAACCTATCTTCAAACTGAAGACTAAGCCCAAATGTTTGTAAAAGAGTAGAGCAGCTTCCGTTCAATTTCGATTGACTAAATTTCTAACTTGGCTTTGGTCAACCTGAAACTATAGCAGATGATATCCACCTATCTGTTTAGCTTTATTAATTCTGTTGGTAAGCCTTCATTCAAAATTTCTATCTTGGAAACTTGTAAAGTTTGAAATTTCTAAAAGAATCTTCTTTTATCTTCTACTTATTTCTCTCATTGGACTATGACCATGCTGTGACAATGATTTGAATAAAATTAGTCAAACAATTGAACTCAGTACTTTTTTTAAAAATCTAATCTTTATTCTCTTGGTTTCTTTTGCTGAACCACTAAGTTACAGAGATGAAAACAAACCAACATCAGTTGTCATGTGGTGGGAACAAATTCAAACGCAGAGATACATGCACAAATATAAACATATATACAACGAGATTCTACATAGTTTCTGCCTACCAAATTCACTCACAAGGCATTGGTTGGCTTGAGGCTGTAGTAAAAGACATTTGCCCAAGATACCACACAGTGGGATTGATCCTGAAACCTTATGGTTGCAAAGTAAACTCCTTAACAACACAGCCTTTCTGGACCAAATTCAGAATATCTAAAAAAAAAATTAAAAAAGTGTTGTAGGTGAACCTAAAATGGAAGTTTAAAAAGTGATGTTCAGTAGTTTTTTGTGATTGGCAAACTGTTGTGTAATGAACAGTGAAAAGCAAAACATCCCTAAAGTGAAGCTGTTTTGTGTTGTGTAAAACTGGACTAACCCCCACCTTCACAATATATTAGCTGTATTCATCATCATCATAATTTAACATTCACTTTTCAGTGCTTGCATAAGTCTGGTGGAATTTGTTGAGGCAAATATTCTATGACTAGATGCCCTTCCTGTTGCTAACCTTCACTTGTTTTCAAATAAGGTCATTTTTATCCCTTCATAGCCAGAGATCTTTTTTACACAAGACTGGAAATGCACAACATCACTTGTATGACAGTGATCACAGTATCGCAGCATTGACCGTACCATCAGATGTTGGCATACACTGCTAGTCACAATGCAGTTCCAATTCTGCCTTGCTTTCACCTTTCTCTTCCATTTTGACCCAAATTGCTTAACTAGATCATCTTCCCATTGTTGTGGAGACCTTCCAAGTGGCTTTTTCCGTCCTCTTGGATCTCAGATGATAGTTATTACTCATTTACAACCATCACATGATGTCAAGTTAAGGGCACACACACACACAGTGGGTTCTTCCTGTTTCTATCTATCAAATCCACTTGCAAGGCATTGGTTAGTCCAGGGTTTTAGATGTTTGTCAAATGTGCTACACAGTAGGATTGAACCCAAAACTACATGGTTAGGAAGCAAGTTTCTTCACTATACAGCTGCACCTGCATTTATTATGAAATGTAAATGGTTCAGACTTCAGTCTAATGCAAAGTTCACTATAATTTTATCCTCTGGGTGATGGTAAGCACTGAAATTTGTCTTGTGTGCAAATTTCATCTTTGCAAAGTATTTGTGTATCCATGCATGTTACCATCACTCAGATTTTTTTGAATTAAAAAAATCCCATTTCATCTTGAAAATCTTGTTTCATCCCATTATGCAGTTGACCCACTATCAAGATGTTCTAACTATGGCCAACTTGATGATTTTTCATTTTTTCAGACTTGGTATTTCTATTTTGAGATAGATTTCACTGAAAGTTTTTTTAGTAGATCAAGCAACTACATAACATTTCCCTTTGTTTCTGTGTGAGTTGTCTGTGGGTGTATGATACCATATATTATTGTACCTGAGTATGCTTAAATTTGGTGAGCAACTACTTTAGACTAGAATCCTAGCTTGTGGGTGATTTATCTGCCATCTGCTTTGAAACTAAAGGAACTGGAATTCAGTAGCTTCTGAAATCCAGTTTTCTTCACTTTAGAAGTAAAGGGGCAATGGTTTGGCAGTATTGTTAGGTCAGGGGACGAAATGTGTGGTATTTGTGTCTGTTCTGAGTCCTGCCAAGGTCGCCTTTGTCTCTCTAACTTCAAGAGTCAGTGAAATAAAGTACTAGTCAGGTACTGATGTCAGTAAGGTAAAGTACCAGTCAAGTACTGGCGTCTATAACAAAGTATTGGTCAGATACTGGCATCAATACAACTATAATAAAGAACCATTCCGTACAAGAGTCAATAACATTGTCATTGTCATCATTGGTATTACCCGGATCGGCATCGATCATTGTTATCAGCATCATCACCATCATTAACATTATCATTGTTGTGTCTTAAGTTTTTTTTTTATTCATTTGTTTTCTGTTGGCCTGATGTGGACACTGTTCGATCAACGAAAACCAACCAAACAAGTGCGTGTGTGTGTGTGCGTGTGAGCGTGTGTGTATGTGCGTGTGTGTGCATATCAGTACATATTGTAAAGCTGAGTGTGTGTGTGTGTGTGTGTTGCGTCTATACAAATCCACACCTTACAAGATAGCAATCTGGGAGTCACACCAATGGATTCCTGATGGTCGAAAATGCCTGGAATCGGCCAATTATTTTTTGATTTTTTGCTTTCTAAGGGGTGAATTTTTGCATTAAAAGAAAATGCAAAAATTTCTTTTTTTTTTTGAATTATTAGCATTTTTCACAAGCATGAGATTTTTCATAAACACAATGGAAATAATCCACGTTACAGTAATTCGATGTAAACCAGATGCTAATGGTTTACTAAGTGTCCCATGGTTTACTTTTAAATTCCAACAAGATATATTAAAACACTTGAGAACCTCCAACCGATACATAAATTAGAGGAACAAGATTTTTTCCTTTATGTCCACATTAAAGAAAAAACTTATGCTAATTTAAAAGTATATATACACAGGCGCAGGAGTGGCTGTGTGGTAAGTAGCTTGCTTACCAACCACATGGTTCCGGGTTCATTCCCACTGCGTGGCACCTTGGGCAAGTGTTTCTACTATAGTCTCGGGCCGACCAAAGCCTTGTGAGTGGATTTGGTAGACGGAAACTGAAAGAAGCCTGTCGTATATATGTATATATATATATATATGTTTGTGTGTATGTGTGTCTGTGTTTGTCCCCCCAACATCGCTTGACAACCGATGCTGGTGTGTTTACGTCCCCGTAACTTAGCGGTTCGGCAAAAAGAGACTGATAGAATAAGTAC
>NC_068997.1:5797953-5814244 GCF_001194135.2 Octopus bimaculoides
TATATATATATATATATATATATATATATATATATATATATATTGGAGTAAGCATATAAATGTGAAACAAAGTAGAAAAAAAAAATATTTACATCCCCATAGCTTACTGGTTTAACAAAAAGAAACTGATGGACTAAGTACCAGGCTTATCAAAATAAAAAAAGCCCTAGGCAGTGTCTCACATTTTTGTTTGCCCACTCAATTGTATCTATCAATGTATCTTTTTATGTATATATGTACATATATATATATAATATGCACACACACACACATATGTATGTATATGTTCATATTCATATCTATTATATAAAAGTCAATGTCTTCATGTGTGTTACTTATACAATTGAAAACTACTGCACCGATCCTAATGAAATTTGGAACACAAAATCCAAGCCTAGGGAGAAGGGTAATGCTGTATGTGTCATACAATTTTATGGACCAAAATTACTGAATGGATCCTTATGATATCAGGGCAGGTGAGATGGCTTAAAGGGGGCAGAACCCCACCATGAAAATTCATAAATTTTTGATGTTGATGAAATTTCAACCATAGGTAATTGACACACATCAAGAAGTATTCCCAAAATTTTCCGCTTCTCATGATGATTCTAAGACTCACTAATGGGAGCCTTAACTCCCAAATTTTAGTCACTTTTATGATCCAAAACTAGGTCAAAAGTACTGAATGGATCTTTATGAAATTTGGAAATTATATCCTATGCATAAGGGCAGATGTAATGCAGTATATCTTTGAAAGTGAGGGGGCATAAATGAGGCCATAACCCCCATGAAAATTCATATATTTTTGCTGCTGATGAAATTTTAACCATAGATATTAGACACAAATGAAGTAATATTTCTAAAATTTTAACTTAGAAGTTACAAAGACCCCTTAATGGGGACTTACCCACAATTTAGTTATTTTTCCTTAGCAAAGACGATACAATTTTTCTCTTGGAAGCTGTAGGGTCACCCAAGCATAAAAGATAAGTGTTATTTGCCATTCAATGGTACAACAGTGTAAGACTTTGCTTTGAGATTATACTTAGATTGTGATTTCTGCAATGTGGTGTGTAAATTGTCGAGTAAAGGCGAGGCATCTTTACCTCCACTGATTCAGTTGCAAAGTGTTGAGTAAAGTTATTTGGTTGCAGACCTCCTTTGAGTCTTTTTATTATCACTGGGTCACACATAGTCCCCAGATGGTAACATTGATTTCAAGGCCTTCCCAGATGAATGACTGGTTATTCAAAGACATTTATAGATTGTAAATTTATTCTGTCCAGTTACCTATCGGTATAGTGGTCGTTTGCAAACTCCAGAGGTGACACTTTCATTTCCCCTTAACCCTGACGTTACACAGTTGTTAATGTTTATTTGAGTTGGTTCACACCTTTCCAATTGCTATAGATCTGTAATACATCTTACGGCTATGTCTGTCACCTGTATGGTAAGGAATCCTAGATTGGGGGAGTAGTAACGACTAGGGTAGGGTAGCTGACTGCTTATTGTGATCATTTACCTTTTGGTTTCCTGTAGCTTTGTTCTCTTTTACAAACCCAGTGAACATACATATATTTCTTATTTCAAAGAAATTCGAACAATAGATATAAGACCCAAGTTAAAAAGATTCCCCAAAATTAAACTTCTCTGGTTAACTTTAAGACCCCCCCCCCAACAGGGCCTTCACTCCCACAAAGAGCTCCATGAGCTCCATTTTTCAGGAACAAAAACCTTTCAATACGTTCCATAAGATTTGAATTTGGGAATCTGGACATAAAGATGATCAGTATGGGATAAATGTGTCATGATTAGAATTTTTGTTGGGGTGTGTAAAGAGGGAAAGAACCCTCATTAAAATTCTTCATATGCAACTTTGATGAAATTCGAATCATAGATATTCCAGATATATATATATCTTATAGGTCTGCTCAAACAGACAGACCTAGGGCTAAACAACAATTACATGCAAACAGGTTTATTATAAGTGAGATTAATTGATTTAACTGATCAACTAGTCATGGGCATTCAAGACAACAAGGACTGTTTGTTCATTTTTTTTAATGTCATCACTATCATTACTTCCACTACCACCATCATCATCGCCATCCTCCTCATCTGCCTTCTTATCATCTCTGTTGTGTAACTACATCTTCACTATATCAGTTAATTAGTGTGTGTGTGTGTGTGTGTGTGTGTTATCCAGAACCATAACCTTGTTAACAAAAGATACTGAACTTCAGCAATAATAATAATAATAATAATAATAATTTATTATTTTATTGGCCACAAGGGCTCACATAAAATAAGATTAAATGACATGCAACAACATAAAAGACAAAAATGGGATGATACAATGGGTTTTCCACATGTAAACAAGATAAATAACAATTAAAACTGAACAAATTAAATCTCCCAATAGGGGAGGCACTATAAGGTCCTTGTGGAAAAATCCAGAAAACCACGGGTGCTTAATCAACTGGGCAAGAGCCCTTCTTTAATTCCTTTTTTTTTTTCATAGATACATGCTCAGAATTAGTCCTTTCACACCGGCCATTCTGCCAACATTCACCTGTTTTTCAACAAACTTGTTAGAAGGCAACACTTCCCTCTCCACTCACAAGTTCCTTTTCAAGTGAAACTTGAAAAAGTTGATGTGGGTTTGGCCAAAGAGGAAAGTGTCTTTAGCCCTTTCAAACAGGTCCACCATACTACCTCTTTTGCTACAACCACTAGACAAATAAAAATTACCTGTCCCTCCCGACCAAAGGATGGTAGCAGGGCAATTCTCAATGGATTCAGCTGATAGCCACATCCATCCTACATGCGACAGCAGGTGTTCAACATAAACCCACAGGTCAGCAATAGTCAGGCACTGGACTAGGGAGTGCAGAACAATAATAATAATGACAATAATGCTTTCTTTATTTACTGTTGGGGATGGTACAGGTCAATGCAGTGGGGGGGATTTCACAAAGAAGTGCAACCCCCATATTTTACTGCCCTGTACCATTCCCAGTGTCTTTTTATGAATCCTTAGTGGTGAATAATGAAAACATTATTATTATTATTATTATTATTTAACATCCATCTTCCATGCTGGCATGGATTTGATAGTTTGACAAGATTGAGTGAGCCAGATGACTATATTGAGCTTCATTGTCTACTTTGGCATGGTTTCTATGGCTGAATGGAGTTCATAATGCTAACCACTTTACAGAGTATACGGAGTCCATGACACTGGCACTAGCAAGGTTGCTAAGTAACTTGCAAGACAAAGAAAATAAAGAATTCCCCTCAACTTGGTGGGGGTGTCATAGATGAAAGAGGTAGTGCTATGCCAAGTGTCAAGAGGCTAAATTATAATAGAGGGTGTTTTACTATAGAAGGAATAAATGGTTACTCCATTTATTCCTTCTATAGTAAAAATTTCATATGGTGTACCCAGTGCAAACTGAGGATGCATAAAAGTTGTAGTAGGATGACAGGCAGGCTAACAGAGAAGATAAACCCTGTATGTGACTGAAGCACAGATGCAGGAAGCACTAACAATACCCCTAAAATAGATGTTACTTAATAAACATCAGTGGAGGTGGGTTTTCTGAAAGCATAGTAGCCTGTGTTAGAATAAATTAGAAAAAGTTTGGAGAGCTGTTATTTCTGCTTGTAACAAAGATTCTTCTATAGTAGCCTCCCTCTTTTTTTTACCTACTCCCCTGAATCCTTATGTTATCTACCTCTCTTCTTCCCACATCTTGGTCATGCTGATTTGAATGCATGAAGCCACTGCAAGATTAAGAGCACTCTTTAGTTTTGATGAGGACATGGTGTTGATTCCATGATAAAATGCACTCCATACACTCTATTAAGGAGTTAGGGTTAGAAAGGGAATCTAGTTATAGGAATTTTGCCATTTGGAACATACAAGTGAGATATAATGCCCTGACCTGTCTAGAAGGTCCCCAACTCCAATAAGAATTGTCTGAGGCCATGATAACCATGACAGCCCATCCTACCAATGCTTGCATGGAAAGCAGATGTAAAGTGATGATGATGATAATCATATTCATACTTGTCTAGTGATTGCTAGCTTTTATATTGATGTGACCAAATGGTTAAGAAGCTCTCTTCTACAGTGGCTTCTACAATAGCCTACAGTCTGGCTTGAGGAATATTTAACCCTTTATTATTAATTCATTACCAAATTTCTATTGAAATACACTGCCTTTGTTTCAATAAATTTTGAAAATAATGAAAGAATTTAGTAAAATAACTGACATTATTAAGCTGGTGTTTGGAACATGAATTTATATGAAATTTTAATGGACAGTTTTAATTTAAATCATTTTAAAACAGGAAATTTCTATCATAGGACCAGAGGCCGTCTTTAGTGGGTTGGTATTGCAAGGGTGAACTACCAATCCTGACAGGTTTATTCTTAACAGAGAAGTTCTTTCAGTGGTTTGTCTACCTAAAGTAAGCAATGTTGATGGACCTGGTCTCTCCTCTCCAAGTTATACTCACAGAAAGAGTTGAAGATTAAACTTGGCCTGGCAAGCAGTACTGATGCGTGCAGCAGTGAATTGCTTCTCTGTCCTGTTGTCAGTACTGCCTTAACCCTTTAGCATTTAAATTGGCCAAATCCGGCCAAAGTATTCTATCCATCTTATGTTTAAACTGATTATATTCAGCCTCTCAGACATAGCCTGCAATGTCATTCTAAAAATAAATGATCACATCATTGAAATTGCAAAGCCATGAGATAATGCATGATTAATTCAAAGCAATGTGAATAACTAAGCATTACATTTGACACAGTAGTCTGAATGCTAAAGGGTTAAGAAAGGGCAATCACCAGGGGAGCCACAAGCCTAGGGGAGCCACAAGCCTAGGGGACCCACAAGCCTAGGGGACCCACAAGCCTAGGGGACCAATGCTAATTTGTGTCTGCTGTGGCTTGCTGTCAATAAATAAGTACTATAAACACAGCTGCATTACATTGCCTAGGACCTATCAAGTACAGAGTGCTGAAGAAAAAAACCTCCTGTACATTACATGGTCATTGGTGTGGTGCTAGTGAAGTTAAACAGGTGGTAATGGTCTCTTCATGTAGGCAATATTTTAACATTTTGTTTTCAGTACGTCCATAATTTGGACCAGTGCAAACTGTGAGCTTGCTGTTGAAACATTTATAAACCTGTAAAATGTGGAGAGACTTTTTTTTACCCCACTTTGTATTTGGTGGTGTTGTCATATATCTACGCAGATGGTGTCATATACAATTCTGCACTCTGTGGTGATACAGACAGACACTACAGATGATTACTCTTTTGAATTATGGCTCTTACAACCTTTTTTCCTCCTACATCTCATTTCTCATAAACTGGTTACTTTCTCTTTTGTCATGAGTAATGTGTGTGTGTGCATGTGTGTGGGGGAAGGAAGAATGTCAAACAAAGTGTTGTGTGTAAGGAGGAGAGTAGTATATATATATATATATATATATATATATATAAGTAGTGGTGTGTGTGTGTGCGTGCGTGATAAATACCTGGAATGTTGCCAGGACCAGGCATCTACATAGTACTATCACTTAGATCATTCATTTTATATACTCACACATGCTACAATACACACATATACACATATGTATTTGCATGTGTGACTCTCTGTGTGTGCTTATAGGTATATATATGTATACACACACACACACACAAATATATAGTTTGCTATTTCTTTTTGAGAACTGGCCTGTATCATATTACACACCAGGGAATCGCATTGGGTGTTGTTAGATTGGCACTAAAGTCTTTGTGGTGAATTCAACTGATTCTACCACTTATCAATATTTACCATACAGGTAATAAATCTGCTAATTAGACCCCACATGTCTTGGCGGGCCTATAAAGGCTAACGACACTATAAACATTCTTTGCACTGACATGCCAAAAGTAAAGTACATAGCTTGCGTGTGTGTATATGTATGTGTGTGTGCCTACATATATGTTTGTATGTGTGAATATAATATATATATATATATATATATATAAAATAATTATGCTGATGATTTTCTCTGTGTGTATGTGTGTGTTATAGAGGTATAGGTGTGGCTCTGTCTCTTAAGAAGTTTGCTTCTCAACCACATAGATTCAGGTTCAGTCTCACTGCATGGTATCTTGAGCAACTGTTTTTCTATTATAGACCTAGGCCAACCAAAGCCTTCTGAGAGTATTGGGTAAATGGAAACTGTAAGGAGCCTGTCATATCTATTTATCTATATGTGCGTGTGTCCGTGTGTGTTTGAGTTTGTCTCCTTGTTCTGTCACTGCAATAGTTATGAACGAATGTCAATGTCTTACATGCGTTATCATTCATTGAGTCTTCTTTGAAAACCTGTCTGGTTATGAGGAAACATTGAGGAAATGTTGATAAAGGTGAGAGTTGATAAAGGAAGAGCACCTGTGTCAAACTCTGTCAACCCATGCAAGCATGGAAGAAAGAATTTTAACATCTGTCCATTGTCTTAACAATGATGATGATTATATATATATATATATATATATAATCATCATCATTGTTAAGACAATGGACAGATGTTAAAATTATATATATATATATATATTCTCATCACCTAATGTCTGCCTGGAAGACTGTGTAGTACTCCAATGTTTGTTTTGGCATGGGTTTTGTGGCTGGGAGCCCTTCTTAATGTCAACCACCTTATGAAGTTCCTGGCAACAACTTGTGAGGTCACTTACAACTTGCAAGATTAAAGGGGCTCCTATAACTGAAGAAAAATATGAGAGAGAGGGAGAGAGTAATAAAATAGATACTGTTGGGGGAGAGATTATGGAAGAGCAAGAGAAAGGAAAGGGATTTTTGTTTGTGGTTAGTGAGAAGTGGTGGTTGAGTTATAAGAATTGTAGACTGTGTAATACAATAACAAACTCTGTCCTCATAAGCATTGAGTTCTTCTTTGATGTGCAGACATCTTAGCTCTATAACTAATGATGCTTGTATGATACAGGTATGTATATGTACAGGAGTTGGACAAAATAATGGAAACACCTAGCATTATAGCATCATAATTTTGAAATATCTATAAAACCGTCAAAAATTTGTTTACTCTTATGTTTTTTGATTTATTATTAGTGTTGCTTAATGTTTTGCTAAAAATTGATGCTTCTTTTCTGATATAATCAGAAAAAGGTAATTAAAATTCATTTAAATGACAGATCTATTGGACTTTCAAAGAGGCCAAATTGTTGGTACTCATATGGCAGGCGCTAGCATAATGAAAACAGCCAAAATGTTTCGTGTATCAAGAAGTACTGTCTCAAAAGTAATGACAGCCTTTGAGAAAAGGGGAAAAACCTTTTCGAAACAAGGCTCTAGAAGAAAACCAAGACTTTCAGATAGGAACCGTTGGACTCTTATGTGAATTGTTAGAAAAGATCACAAAAGTACAGCTCCCAAAATTACTGCAGAGCTTAATGACCACCTCGAGAACCCAGTTTCCTCAAAAACTGTTTGCTGGGAGCTGTACAAAGGTAAATTTCACCGGAGGGCTGCAATCAGGAAACCACTACTTTCAAAAACAAACGTTGCAAAGCATTTAGAGTGGAGTAAAAACGTACAGAATTGGTTCCTAAAGCAGTGGGAGAATGTTATTTTCTCAGACGAGTCATCCTTTACCTTATTTCCGACCACCGACCGAGTATATGTGTAGAGACAGCCAAAAGAAGCATTTGACCCAGACTGCCTTCTTCCAACTGTTAAATGTGGAGGAGGATCTGTGATGATCGGGAGGGGGGGCTATATCTTGGAAATCCGCCAGCCCAATGGCTTTCCTTCATGGTAGCTTGCACTGGGTACATCTTATGGAGTTTCTACCTATGCCTTTCCTACAGATTGAGCAAGGTCATCTACCTGAAGGGATTTGTGAAACAATTAATAAATAATTTGAATGCATAATTTCAGATTTAAATATATTTTAATGATTATAGGGGTGTCTATTTATTTCTGTCATGTGTGTGTGTGTGTGTGTGTGTGTGTGTGTGTGTGTGTGTGTGTGTGTGTGTGTGTATATATATATATATATATATATATATATATATATATATATATATGTATATAAAATCATAGGCACAGGTGTGTCTGTCTAATTAAGAAGCTTGCTTCCTACTCATGTGGTCTTGTCTTCAGTCCAACTGTGCTACATCTTGGTCGAGTGTCGTCTATAGCTTTATGCCAACCAAAGCCTTCTGAGTAGATTTGATTGGCAAGTAATGAAAGAAATCTGTCGTGTGTTATGTCATCATGTGTATGTATATATATTTATATGTATGTATGTACCCTTTTTCTGATATCATGTAGTGGATGTAAAGTGAATAGCTTCCATACAAGTGATGTTTGTTTCCAATGGGAAAATTGATCTTGCTTGGAAGCTGGTGAGGTTTACCAGTGAAAAGGGCATCCATCCAAACAAAATTCTGTCTGATCCATAACAAACATGGAGAAATGAAATTTAAATGATGATGATACGCAATACCTAAGTAAACATGTTTGTGTCTAGATATGTATATGTTCATGCTTGATACATACGTAGACACACATACATGTGTATGTATGTGTGTGTGATGTATGTATATAGTTCTTTTGAAAGTGTGTCAAGTAGCTACTATATGGTGTCAGTAATCATAGCATTGTTTCTTATGAAGTGTAGTGTTATTTTTATTGGAGATAAGGGGGGCAGTGGAGGATGAAAGAGATCACACACATACACATGCACACTCTCATACATACATACATACATACATACATACAATTGATTTCCCCCTAACTCTCACTCCACATATTTTTGATATTTATTTCATCATGCACTGGATTTATGTAAGACAAAGACTTCCATTGTGTGCTGAAAGTATATCTTTTTTCCATACCCCGACCGCCACTCCTCATCTCTAGTTTGTTGTAAGGCAAATATGACACCCCTTCCCCTTTTAGCTTACATCACAACTATGAGATACTGTGTTCAAACCCAATGTGTGTCACCTTGCGCAAACTGTCTCCTACCTGCCTACTGTGGCCTTGGGCTGAGCAGTGTGTCGTGGCATTTGATGGATGGAAACTGTACAGAAACCCGTGTGTGTGTGTGTATACGTGTGTTTTTATATATATTTGTGTATATGTATATATATATATATATGCATGTGTGTACGTATATGTATGTGTATATATGCATGTGTGTACATATATGTATGTGTATATATGCATGTGTGTACATATATGTATGTGTATGTATGCATGTGTGTACATATATGTATGTATGTGTATGTATGCATATATGTACATGTATGTATGTATGTATGTTTGTGTGTGCATATATCTATATACGTGTATGTGTGTGTATGCTGTTATCCTCCATATGTATGACCTTATGATTATGTCAGAATGGAATATAATATATATTCATCTTGAGAATAGGGTAGAATTTTCTAAGTGCCAGTGCTAGTGTATTGAATCTATACCCAGTGTATGATTGGTTCTTGCTCAGTAACACACCCCAACCTCTTAGGTTTCATGTTTTTATTTTTTTTTTCTGTAGTCATTTAAGGAGAACACCAGCCACATTGATGTCACTGGTCTTGGTGGACCTGCAAAGATAATAAGCACCGGCCCTCATTCAGATAAAACCCTTTAAAACAAAATACCTCAATAATTACAGCTGAGTTTTTGAGATTTACTCATTGTGTCTTCCTTTAACCTATAACCTTTTAATCTTGTGGCCTAATAAACATCAGGAAAAAACATAGCATCTATATACCAAATGAAAGTGGTGAGGTAGCAGAATCTTTTGCACATTGGACAAAATGCTTTGTGACATGTCTTTTGATTCATTACATTCTGTGTTCAAATTCTGCTGAGGTCAACTTTGCCTTTCATCTCTTCAGGATCAATAAAATAAAGTACCAGTCATGTACTGCGGTTAATGCAATCAACTTGCAACCTTCCCTCAAAATTACTGGCTTTTAATCCTGCAACTGTCTATTGTCCTGTTCAGAGGAATAATGTGATCTTGGTCACTTATTGGTCACTTATTGGTCATTTATATGCCATGGAAATCAGGTAACCAGCCTTATGAGTCCTCAGATTTGTGCCCCCCCCCGCCCAAAGAAACAATTAAAAAATCCTGTATGAAATAACACTATTTCCCTGTAACGGTTTTTTTTGGGGTGTGCCATTGTTCACATGGTGCCATCCCCAAACTAGAAAATGTTATATTAGATATATTGTTGTCCTTATTGTTATTTCTGCTAATTACCAGTTTTTTACACATATTTATTGATGTTACAGGATATATTTAACATAGTTATGTATAATTAATATAATTATATATCATTTATAAGTGTATGACATAATTATAGCTACATTGTTAAGATGCTTGCTTTGAAACCATATGTTTGTGAGTTCAGTCCCACTATTCTGCACCTTGGGCAAGTATCTTTTACTATTGCCTTTGGTTGTTTTATGTCTTGTGTGTGAATTTGGAGGTAAACTTTTGGGAAGCTCATCATGTGTGTCTGTGTGTATGCAAAAGTGGTTCAAGTCATGTTGCATTATGTGAAATGGTAACTTAGCCATTTGATAAATAAACACTACACTTGAACAATGGAGTTGATGTACTTGATGAAAAATCCTTGAGAATGAAGCACCAGCCTCATTGCAGGTCAACATCTGAAACTGACAAAAGAATAATAACATTGTAATAATATCATATTATAATAAATATAATTACTAGGTCGTTATATATTTGATTTGCGGAATCAATATCAATTATTTCAAAAATACATGAATAGCAGACTAGCAGAGACAGATAGAATGTTTTAAGCTTTCCTTTCCTGTCTGGCCTATTGTCAGTCTACTTTCTGTTATTCTATAAGATCCACCTTCCATCACAGATTACAATGTGTCATCATTATCATAACCACAATTGTGTTTTCAACATCCTCTTGTTCCATTTTCCATGCATGGATCCGACAGAACTTATTGAGGCAGATTTTGCATGCCTGAATACCCTTCCTATCACCAACCCTCACCTGTTTCCCCAAGAAAGGTAATAATTCTCCATGGCCTGACATGTTTTTGCATAATATTGGAAATGAATGACATTGCTTGTGTGTCAGTGACAGTCATTTGCAACTATCACCATGTGATGTTAAGACAAGGAGAGACAAGCATGTGTGCACAGAGAGAGAGGCTTCTTTCAGTTTCCATCTACATAATTCATTCACAAAGCTTTGGTCAGCCCAGGACTATACCCAAGTTGCTGCACAGTTGGACTGAACCAAAGATGACGTGGTTGGGGAGTGAACTTCTTAACCATACAGCCACACATGTACCTATTTTGAAGAAAATCCCTGCTTAGTCTAGCTCAAAGTACTTACTTTTGGCTATCTTACATTGTGATTTTAAATTCTAATTGTGATCAATTGTTCCTTTCAGTTATCCAGTGGTAGTAAAACAAGATACCAGTAATGTACTGGGATTGATTCAGTCAACTCTTCTTTACAGATCTCAGATCTAATGTAGAACTTTGCTGGAGTTGCAAAAATGGTTGTTGTTTGTTTGGCCCTGGGTTAGCCATGATCAAACCGGACCATGATCAGAAGCATTCTGTCTGTGCTTACCCTATCTTATTTCTAGACACAATACACCCAGCACTACATAATCCAATGTACCAGGGTATAATTTGAGGTAGATTTGGTTACTATTTCTTGCAAGTCTAACAATCACTTAGAAGCATTTTCATTGTTTAAAGCTAAAGTAGTTGTGCTTAGAACCAGAGTTCTTAACTTGAAGAGATATTTTCAAGATTCCTGAGGGAAATATGTGGTTACCAGCAGGAAAATAGTTTTTATATTCAGAGAATATTTATTATTATTCTCCCTGGTTTTGCAAGATTTAATTACCTCTATATTGACTTGAAGCTGTTAACCTGAAATTAACACTAAGATGTTAATGTTAGATAATATACTCTAATGAGTATGTGTGGGGCAAAGGTAATGAACTGAAAAATTAATTGTTTAACATGTCTTTCCATATTAGCATGGGTTTTGATTCAAGTAGGACTTTATGACTAGATGTTCTTCCTGTTGCTGACTTTTACTTGTTTTTCAAGTGAAGGATATTTTTATTCCACTCCACAGGTCTGTGAAAATGTAGATCTACTGGTTGTAATTTCAACAAGAAATGTCAACATCAGCACAACTTTGCACAAGTGGGGACAAGCATGGAATGTAAACAGTCATATACATTTGCATGCACACACATACACGTGTAAACACACATGCATGCATTTATATATCAATATATTGCCAGCTTTGGAAATCTGTTTTCCATGCTGGCATGAATTGGACAGTTTGATATGATTTAGCAAACTAAAAGGTTGCCTTGAGCTCCAATGCTAGCTTTGGTGTGATTTCTACCACTGAATGTGCTTCCTGGCACCAATGTATATCTGTATGTGTGTGTGTGTGTGTGTGTGTGTACTTGTGTATGTCAGATGAATGAATGAAGAGTGCTTCATGCATGCTCAGAATAAGGTTTTTTTTCTTTTTGAAACTGAAAGTTTGTCATATTGAATTTCTAATTACTGTGATTTTAAGGCACTGGAGTTCACAATGGCATGAAACTTGAATTGCGAAATAAATTGTCACATAAAAAGCACCCAGTACATTCTGGAAAGTGGTTGGCGTTAGGAAAGCTGTAGAAACCAGGCCAAAATGGACTATGGAACCTAGTGCAGTCCCTGACCTTGCCAGCTCCTGTCAAGCCAGCATGGGAAATGGACATTAAATGAAGTGATATTGACCCTTAGTTCCAGTTTAAAAAAAAAAAAGAAAAAAAACAGAAACTAGCCAGCTTGCTACTATTTTCATCTACCAAATCTTTTCACATGATATTGGTTGGCCTGTGGGTATAGCAAATGATACTAACTCAGGTTTCCAAGTGATGGTGACAGAGGTGGGGAGAAATATAGCTGAAGATAAAGAAATGCTAGCCTAGAACTAAACATCAAAGTTAATTATCCTGAGTTCACATTCTGCTGGAAGCCTTTATGTATCTATTTATTTTAATTATTGGGTTGTCATTCATGATATGTCACTTTTGTAGTCAAAGAAGGAATAATGATGTAAACAATAAAGCATGTTTAAATCTTAAATCTAAACATAATATTTTTGAAGCCATAAGCTTTTTACCAAGGTTATTATCCTTCTGTAATAATCTGCCATTTTTACTACAAATTCAGCAGAAGAGCCTATTATATCTTCCCTATTATTAAATTTTGTTATTACTGATATCAAGCTAAAAGTGTTTGGTAAGGTGATTCTCTGTTGATGAAATGTCAGGTGAATATGAACAATGCTACAACACTTCATTTTTTAAAAACTTTCTTAGCTTAGACCAGTATTTCTCAAAGTGAAGTATGGTGTGCGGCAGTATTTTAGACGGTTGTGGGTTACTTTAGAATGAGGATGTGAGTAAGTAACGAGTGAGTGAAGCTTGCACTGAAGTATTAATTGAAATTTTATTTTGAATTATATCATCATCATCTACTATAAGCCCACACTGGCCAATATCCTGTGAATGAGTTTGATAGAAATTGAAAGAAACCTGGTATGTATATATGTATACACGTGTGTGTGTGCGCGCACGCACACACACACACACACACACACACACACAGGTGCTGTATGGTTAAGATGTTTGCTTTCCAAACATGTGATCTTGAGTTCAGTCCCACTGTGTAGCACCTTGGGCAAGTGTCTCCTACTATAACCTCAGCTCACCAAACCTGTGTGAGTGTATTTGGTAGATGGAAACTGAAAGAAACCTATCGTGTGTGTGTGTGTGTGTGTGTGTGTGTAAGTGATTCTTTGGATTTTGTAATCTGAATGCTAAAGCATTAAATGATGATGATGTATATATATAGTGTGTGTGTGTGTGTTATCTTGACTTTGCCTGATAGTTGTGCACAAGTGTCATTGTCGTGCAAGCAGTGTCATTCATTTCTAGTATTCTGCAAAAGCAAGTTTTGCTGCAGGGAGATATTACTGTGCATGGGAACAAGAAAGGTATACAATTGTTGAAGACCTACTGCTATAAATGATGATGATGATGATGAATTCTGTCAGTTTTGTTGTCAAAGAGATGTCAGATCTCTAGTGGAAGAATATTTACATGGGGTCACCAAGTTCTTGTGAATATTTAAAAAACAAAAACAAACAAACAAACAAACAATGAGATGTCCAGGCTGAATGTTCCAGAACGGCATCTGTTTGGTGGAATTTAATTTGCTTGTTTCAGTTTGTTGATTAAATTAAAACAAGCTTGTGTCTGTAATCAATAGTTGGCACCAATTGTCTAACCAAAGTCTTCGATGTTTCATTCTACAGTCTATTGTCTCTGTCTCTGCTTTATTTTACTACCACAATTGTAAACTATCATTTCAGATTTATTCTCAGTGTGTGTGTATGTGTGTGTCTTTGTATGTGTATATATTAAAATATAATATGTGTGTGTGTGTATTAAAGTGTGTATTTGTTCCTCTGTGTGTATGCCTTTGTATGTGTGTGTGTGGGTGTCAAAATATTATGTGTTTTTGTTCCTATCTGTGTGCATGTTGTATGTATGTGTGAATAAATATGTGTGGGTATCTGGATGTGTATATAATAATGTGTATGTCTCTCTCTCTCTCTCTAATATGCATGTGTGTATTAAAATATTTATTCATTCTATTGTGTGTGGGCGTCTTTGTATGGATGTGTGAATGAAACAATTTTATCAAACCATCTGTGTGTCAAAATGGTTGAGAGAGTAAGGTCTGACAACTACTATTTTTAGCAAGTTGAGTGACTGCATAGAGTAGGTGTTTCCAAAAACTCTGCCACACCACATTTGTGTAACGTATTCTCCACAGGTGGGCCAAGAAAATTTAACCTAAGGCACTAAGGCACTACATTGATTGATGCATTTTTTATTTGTCATTAGACTGTGGCCATTATGGGGCACCACCTTGAAGAATTTTTAGTTGAATGAATCAGTACCAGTACTTTTTTCTTCAGCTTGGTTATGATTCTATTGATGCATTCTATCAATGTTTATAGTGATCAAATGTATGTGCTGTACATTAGCTCACAATAGGTGAACAGTGTATCACACAGGTGTTGAAGTGATTGCAGAGCAACATGAGATGACAATGTTTTGCTCAAGAACACAATTGCAATCATGAGTGCAACACCCTAACCACTAGGCCATATGTGCCTTAATAATATGTGTGTGTGTACATATATATAATAATTTTGTGAAGTATATTTGCCACCTAAATGTAGCTAACCCTTAAGAGTTGATGCTACTGTAGCTTGTAGCCCCAGGAAGACACCTCCTCCAGCTGGCTATTGACACACTTTCTGCGTATTGACCCATCATCAGCATGTGACAACCACCGATTGGCGATGGGAAGTGATTCTTGATGCAAATGTATATAATTTTTCCAGTGACAAAAAGTCACTGATCTCAAAAAAGCAGAAACAAGCAATAATAAATCCCTGTTAGTTTCCAGTCCTTTGTGAAAAACATTCTGGCCATGCAAAATATTACTGGTGAGGATCAGTGACAGGAAGAGCATCTGGCCATAGAAAATCTGCCTCAACTAATTCTGTTCAACCCATGCAAGCATAGGAAAGTGAACATAAAATAATAATAATAATATATACATGCTTATGTGTGTGTGTGTGTGTGTGTAGATCAGTGTCTCCTAACCTTTTTTTCTGGTGCCTCACTTTTTAATAAAAAATCTGGTGCCCCCTCAATATTTTTTCTTTTTTATATTGAAACACGATTTTCAATTTAATTACCTGGCAGACGGATACCTCGACTCCATAGTGAATGGAGTTCACTGCTGCTTTTATAAATGCTTGACACTGGACAATAAATATTGAAACAGAAGAACAAATGCAGAACAAATGAAGATGGCTCACTCGGTATGCTGATTGGACGTAGCTACATCGACTCCCATTTAACTATAAATATTGCATGGTGATGGTTTTTTTCATTCCAGTGTCCAAAGATAGGCTTAGGGGTCAACAAGTGTGCGCTTGACTTGCAAAAATTTTCACATCCCATGCTAATGCACACCTCACATTAGGAAATACTGGTGTAGATACACAAGCCACTATATGTATGCACGCACACACACATTTATATATATATATATATATATATATAT